>NC_085095.1:2786281-2870308 GCF_963422355.1 Corticium candelabrum
GTAGGTTATAACTGGATTAGGTGGGTGTGGTAAATCTCACGTATCAGAGAAGTATGCTAGCTGTGCTGTACAAGGGTATGTATGCAGATGGAGTTTTTTATTTTAATGGAGAATCATTAGCTTCTCTTCATCTCTCGATTAGAGAAAATGTAAGGCAGTAATTGCGTGTAGAAAATGTGCTTCAAATTATGGTAATTTTAACAAGCAAAATTTCATTTCTTGTTGCAGTTGCGCCGGTTGTCAATGCAGTCAAGTGGAGGTGGTGTTTTTGATGACAACAACGTTTTTCTAGAAGCTGTTTATAAGAAAGGCATGGTATTGCTGCTTTATGATGGAGCAGATAGATTGAATGTGTTGGAAAAGATTCTTCCTTGTAATACAGCTCATGTGCACGTGTTGGTGACTACCCGTATGACTACAGATCATAGTATACTAGCAAGAGCTGACAATGTCATATCTCTTGGTCGACTGGAAAGTGCAGCGGCAGTGGAAGCTCTTCAAGTGTGGCGTGGACATGCTGATGAAGCTTTGCTTGGTGAAGAGGCAATTTATGGCAAGCGTGTAGTGACTGAAGATCCCATTGATTGTTTACCATTGGGTATTGCTCATGCAGGAACATTCATGAGGAAGAGAAATGTTGGCTGTCAGCAGTATTATCAACTGATCAGAATGCAGCAAGCACATTTAGAAGCTCTTGCTCTTGATATGAACAAACTTCTTCACTATTTTCAAATCAGTCATCTTCAAGAATTATTACAACAACATGATGTGTTTGAACCAAAAGAAATGTCAAAACTGACTGATGAGAATATTCAGTCAATAGTAACTAAACAGCATGAGAGACGTCTTCTTAGCATGGCCAGATATTTTGTGACAAACAGCGAACATGTGCACTTGACGTGGCAACTTGATATTGAAACAGTGAAGGAAACAGATGTCAATGCTATGCTGCTCTTGTCTTATGCATCACTGATATCGTGTAGGGATATTCCTGAATTTTTATTGCAACCTCTTGTGTTTGGTTCTCTTCCTCGTTATCACTACAGTCGGTCTCTCAATACATTGATGTCTCACTCACTAGTTGATATGTCTGATGGAAATGAGGGATATAATTTTACTCTGCATCCACTCGTTCACTCAACAGTTTTGGAACGTTTTCTGCGTCAACCAGATCGCGAGCTGCTTCGTGACAGACTAACCAACCTATGTCATTATCTTCTTCGTTTATTACCATGCATTTGGTGCAATGTCAGGTCTTTTCTAAAAGATGATCGTATTATTTCTCTTGTCCCGCATGTATATGCAGCTGCAGAAAAGGCTGTCTGGTTTTCTGATGAAGAGAGATGTGTGGAAGTTGTGTTCGCTGCATGTAAAATTTCATTGATTTGTGAGCATGTGGATGTAGCTGCTCGTCTTTGCAACGAACATCTGAAGGCATCTGAAATGTCATCAAACAATAGACAACATGTCAGAGGTGACTAGCAGTCTTATGACGTTTGTTGTGTTTATGCAGTTGATTGTGTTGTTCTATAGCATTGCTTAACATGGGACAAGCCTATTTATTGATGTCACAGCCACAGGCAGCTCAGTATACGTTTATGAGAGCTGCACAGGTAGTAGAAGGTTGCCAGGAACACGAGAGAAGAGGAATGATGGAGGAATATTTAACTGGTGAGTGATCGATCAATCACTATGAATTGTATCTGTAGTTAGTAATGTAATGATAGTAATGCGCCCAAGTTGCGATGTTACCACTTGGTCTGTCCCACATCTTTTTGCTGTGTCGTCTCCACCATATCTGTCATTGTTCACCCCACTTGACGCTTGAGACGTGAAGGTATTGTGAGAGCATTTGAAAACATTTGGCAACCATTTCAGCTATCCCCTTTTTACCAAATCCTGTATACGTACCGTACAGGCCTATCAGTGGCTACCAAAATTATGGTCAATTAGACATAGGTATATAGCTGTGTACGCTGACCTAGTGCTCTTGAGGAGTACCAAAACTTGCATCCTATTAGAGAAATAGAATCTATAGTATATAGCCACAGAATTGTGTGCCTCGTCTGTGAGTTGAGGAAAATTGCTCTTCAGTAGACAAATAGAATCTATAGTATGCGAACAGTGGTCTAACGTCCAAACCTGTCGGTTTACCAACAATTAAAGCCTTTTGACAGCAGGCCAAGAACACCGGGCTATAGTGATTTTCTCGCCTGCGCAAAGCAGAGCTGCCGCAACTCATCTTTGAAGCCAGAGACCTGGAGATGGCACAACAAATTTAACTCACCAGTCAAACTGGGCGATATCTGGCTCTGTGTGGTGTGTCCTAGACAATCTCCAGCAGCATCACATCGAGTTACAAAAAATCTGCAAATAAGTCAATGCCTCATTGTGAGCTCAGAAAGTGATGGAAAGATCTTCAAAACCCACACTATTGCCTATTCACTCTTGAGATGTTTTGAAGAATAATGTTTTGCGCTCCTTGAGCTTTACGCATCGTAAAAGGAGCCGTTACAGTCAGACCTTGTTATTCCAACCACATTGGTCTGGCTGCTTGTTGTCAGTTTAACGAGGGTGTCATATTATCAGATAATCCGACATTAAACCTCATTATCTAAGTTGTCGGACTAATAAAGGAAAGGTAAGAATGAAGCTCTTAATCTGCTGATAAAACTCATAATGACATGTGGTTACTTAAAATTTAGTACAAATCAATTCTACGTTGCTGTGCGCGTACAACACTAATATATTGCAGTTTACTATGCAAAGATTGGATGAGTCTCATCCTTGAAAGATAGGAAATCTTGTTCCATAAAGGTTGTTAGAGTGTGAACTGCAACAAGTGCATCAGACAAGGTGACAGTAGGTGGGGATCACTGTCATCATCTTTATCTTTATCTCTATCGTCCATATCTGTAGCAGTAACCAATGCCACAATTTCCTCATCAGTCAGGGAGTGGCCTGTTTCAGCATCTAAGTCAACACTGACGAAGTCACTGGCTGACATCTGATACAGATTTGGCGCTTCTGCTCTCCAGAGAGATCCACGCGTCTCCGCTTGGCAGCCATGCGTGCGACACGTGCAATGCAAATATGACATTGCGCATGCGTATGTCGGATTAGCTAGTGATATTTTTGTGTCATAGTGGGAATCCGAGTGTTGGACAAATGAGACCAAATTCAATACAAAGTGATCCATGTTAATTGGTTTCACGTACAGCTGTGTCAGAAAGTGCTGGTATCAGATTATCGAGTGTTGGATTATCGAGTGTCGGAATAACGAGGTCTGACTGTACATGTAACACCATACAAGAATGTCCTCGGTCTGTCCGAGCCAAAATAATTTCCTAATTTCTACACTGCTCTTGATACCTTCATATCTTGGTGCTGAATGGAAGGTGCACTCTAGACGAGGAGAGAAAGTGGTGACATCAAAGCAATATAATCCCAGACCCACCACTTTTCTTGATATCTTTGAGATAGAAAGCATGTTGCTTGAACATGCAGATTGTCATGGATTTGGGATAGTGCCTCAGAGGGATATATACACGAATACCCAATGTAAAATATTTTTGCTTTCATGGAGGTTGTCTCTAAGTTGGTCTTGTGTACATTTGCAAAAGAGTTTGCAAATCATAGAAAGATGAAGCAAGCTCCCTACTTTTGGTGGTGCTGTGATGTGCTTGCACACAATGGTGTATAGCAAGACCTTCTTGATCAGATAGCCAAATTGCCGGCTTTTTCTAACCGAAGCATTTTTTGGCTGCTGGTGGGGTCTTGTGAAAAGCTTCACTTGTCTGTTTTCAATACGTCTAAGTCTATAGGTGAAGTAGAATGGCAAATAGACGCGGGATGTGAACTCTTCCATCATCCTGTCGGTGAAAGCACCCCATACATCACAAATGAATCTGAACTTCAACATTCTACGACTTTGGGTCACTTGTTCTCGTTCTGTTTCCAACTGATTCAATATACAGTACCACAACTGTACATTCTTACCCAACAGAAATTTGGCGCTCTACGGGAATTTGCAAGAATGTGCATTGTCCATGACGGCGCGTCTGTTTGTTGGAGAAGGCAACTTATAGCTTTGCACCTTAGACCAGTGGGTTGGGCTCAAGACCTCAGTATGCAAAATATTATCACGTGACGAGATATGATTACATACACAGGCCGATGGTTTAGCACTGTAAAGTGGTTCTTCTCTATTCATTGATGTTAGTTCTTTTACATTTTTATTTAGTACAATAACTAGTAATGGTTTTTACTCATGCTTTTACAGTAATGAGCTCCTCAAGTAAACAACTGACTTCTTGCAAAGTATTAGGAATGAATTTGGATACAATTTGCTAGTAAACCGAAATCTTTGAAACAAATGTTGTAACACGGCTAAAATTGTCTGTTATTGCGAAATGGTGAGAGTTAATTGAAACCTACAGTCCGTGTTGCCCTAAAGTTTTAATAAGTGTGATGTAAACTTTCTCTATTATTTTATTGTGTCAGGAAAGCAGTTGCTTTTGTGTTAGCGGGTTTTGACAAGTATGCTTAATAGTGCATTTTCAACAAGACTTTGTGATTTAGAAATCATAATAAGACTGTTTTTGTACAAAGCACTCACATCTTTTATGGCCATATTTAGTGTTTTTCTATCTGTTGTTCGTTGTTGCCATGTCATTGTCTGTGGTTGCTATGTCAACCAAATATGAATAATTCTTTGTGATTGCTATTTGCAGTCTCAATTTCTCGTTGCTTTTTGATGTTTTGCTGCAATACTTTGCTTTTTAAGACCGAGAACTTGCATTTTACATTATCAAAACATTGATAGTTTACTGAATGATATCCAAGGGAAAGGTGGAATTTCGAAATCAATCTGAGTACTTTCTACATTGTCAATTCTTGACATTTGTAGAACGAGAAGCAGTAATGGCAGTTTAATTTTAAGAGATGGGCACTCACTCTCTTGGAGATCGGGATCTTAGAGTTACCGTATTACCTCGCATAGAACGGCATGCCGTTATGGAATGAATTTTACCAAGGTGCCGTTATACGTTGAGGTACAACGGCATGCCGTTGTAAATGAGGGAATTTTACCAGCTCCTCAAGTTCCACATCCAACAAAATCTAATATCTTAAGCGGTACTACTAACTACTACTAAGTCTTCAAGAACATGCCATGCATAGAGATTACCGGTAAGCACTAATCAGTTTCTACTTCTTCGTGTTTCTCATCATCATCACTGTCTTGATCTGTCAAACCGGATGGTTCGTCATCTACTAATGGTTCGTCCTCTACTAATGGTTCTTTGCAAGTATCTGTTTAATCTGTCATCAATGTGTTAGTTGGACACGTGTCTTCTCCATTACCGCAATATTAATATCAAAAGATAGGCCTCGTATTACTGTAACTACCGTACCTCGCTCTATAGCGGCACCTCACCTTATAACGGCATGCCATTATAGGTACCAGCTGGAGTTGTAACGGATTCTGGTAAAATTCACTTATAACAGCATGGCGTTCTATGCGAGGTAAATTCGGTAACTTGGTTTTAATAAATCGTAAATCTTAGATTCTAGGCTGGTCTTATTGGTCTGGTTATCCTAAGATTTGGAGAAGTATAATCAAATAAACACGTGATTGTTAAGGGTGTCCCCAAGACTTTTTAAGGCATAGCGGAAATTGTTATAACTACATTCACCCTAAATTTTGACCCTGTTTATTCCAATTTTAATGGATTCGCCCCCACAAAAGCTTTGATGCATGTTTGCTTATAGTTCATTGGCCAAATACTAAAAGACGCCTATAAATCGACTTTTGTTGTCCTCATCTCGCAAAGAAGATTTTCAACGGTAAATGATAGCCAAGATTGTCACTAACAAAATTCAAAATGTTGCCATTCACGGAAGTTGTCCGTTGTTGAAATAATAACTAATATCTAATGCGCGCATTGCCTTGGGTGGCAAGTGGTGGTTATACGGGTATCTACGTACTTACAAAACGCTGAAAGCATTTTTGGAGCGGCTGTTTGTAAAGTTGTGTAGGTAAAAAAGCAAATAGAAGGTCATATAAGTAAAGCAATTGTATTCTTAACAATTATAAACGCAACGTGCCAGCGCCGTAAATCTATGCAGCCTAGCGCGTTACACAGGCGTGCCTTATGAACATTGTTAGCTTAAGTCTCTAATTAGACAGTACACATGCATGCCAGGGTAACAATAATTCTAAAAGTAGTTTTACTAGTCATCTGAATCGGAGTCGAGGCATTTGATAATAATGTTACCTTTTCTGTCGCCGTATTACCAAACATATCGCTGCAGTGAAAGATCTGTGCATGCTAGTTTAGGACGGTAACAGCTACAGGTCAATGGAGCAGTGCTGCAATTGTGTCGACATTTACAGCTGCCAAGTTTCTGAAAGCAATCGCATGTACATTCGAGTCCTCCGCTACAGTTTATTTTGTTTTCTTAGCTCTAAAGTATTGCATCCAGTTGGTGTAATTAAATTTTAGAACGACGGCTTTTTTGGTACTACGAATTTCACGAGCAATGAAGTCGGTCTCTATGCAAGTGAGACGTGCAGCCGTTCGTCTTCTTTGATTTCAGCAGCCTCATGAACCGTTTCTCCAGCTTTCTTAGTATTCATACTGTAGGACAATTTCTCAAATTTTTGTCTGTTCTCTAAATCCTTTTGCTTTGCGGTCCTGTCACTAAACAGACACCTACCAGTGAATCCCTTTGCTGCATTAATGGATGTACTTCTGAAAGTCCTTAATTGATGACATGCAGCGGAACTGGCAGTGACAACAGGTGCTGCAGTATAGTGGTGATTGTCAGCTATCTTTGATTCAGTAAAACGACCAAGGTATATATGTTTGTATGTATATACGTTTGGTAGCAAGTATACAATATGGTAATTTTCTTCTAGCTGATCCACCGAATACGTACCGAATTTTTTCATCTCCGCTAGCTAGATTTCTAATAATTAGCTATATTGGCAGCATTCAGAAATGTTGACCAGGTAGCAAGTGCAAACTCCATCTGTTCGATCATGACTATGCGGACATGCAGGGCCAAGCTTTTAGAGTCTATTGCTACTGGTTGAATTATACATCTGTTAGCTCGATCGTGCACGCTTTCTTCACAGGAGCTCTTTGAGAGCAATTTCGCACAATTGCTGGTTGCCTACACGTTCTTAGTTAGTAACCTACTTGCAATGTTAGGAAAAACAGATCTGCTGCAAATCTGAACTCAAAACTATCATGTTAATTGTATAAGAATCGTGACATTCACATTCACACTAGAAAGTTGCTAGCAATACCATGCATTCCAAACTAAACTCACAACGATGTGCGTCCATACCTTACCTAAAGAACTGTTGAAGTCAGAAATATTTCTAACTCAAGGCACGATATATAGGATGGAGACGTGAGCTTTAATTGACAACAAGATTCTACAGTTAGTCTGTTGACAGCTCATGCATGTACACTAGCACAACCAACTCGTGAAGCACCGACTTGCAGGTACCGTATGCATACCGGTATCTATCGGTAACCGGTTAATTCTGCGACCATGATATTTCTGCAAATATTGCGAAGTAATCACGAAGCGCAGAAATAAAATTCGCAAATATTTTGTCCTATTCTTGGTGTCTCAGGCATGTTCGGTCACTTGTGCAGTGGTTTGGAAACGTTTTGCACGTGTATCTAGATTGCCAAATTAAGGTCGCTTGGTATGAGTCTATGCCACTATTTCAGAGAATGGCTTTGGAGATAAAGCCATTTGCAAAGCAAACCGCGATGTATCCCATGTGATTGATTAGTCAGCAAAGCGATGAACAACAAGACACAGATACCGGTATTAGGCAACCAAAAAGAAAGCAGTCTAAAGTTAAATAACTGTCCTAATTTCTTGTTGGTACGCAGAAATTTAATTCACAGTAAATTTTGTCTCGATTCTCAAATCGCAGTAATTTAAGACTGCAGAAATAAGCAGGTAGATAATTATACTGTACTACAGGACGTGGTGAACATCAATAAATAATTTGTTGATTATTGTGCGTTAGACGGTTAAACAGTTTGAACATAACACTAAAGATTATCTAATAGTATGCGAGGTCATGTAGTAGAAGAAACCAGACGATAGAAACCCTACATCGATGTAACTGCAACCCAAGTCTGGTTCACAGTTGCCCGTATGTTGACATTAGACGCCGACTGGAAGACACCATTAGCTCTAGTTTAGTGACACTAATCTATTCCATTCTGCTTATAGTATATACTTCTAGTCATTATACAACTGCAAAATGCTGCAGACGTTTGTATCGTCTAGAAAAGCAACATTGAAACCCGCATGCACGCACTGGACGCTCGAGGCGATTAGATCATCGTAATTTATCAACAACGGACAGCTTTTGAAAGTGCCAACAAATCGAAATTAGTCAATAAGTACTTCGTCTAGCATTTAATTGGTACTAGAAAACCTTTTTTGTGAGATGGGGGCAATGAAACTTCACATTTCTCGTAGTTGGCCGATGTACTATTACACTGAGATGACATAAACTGCTGTCATGGAATGCTCAGGCACAAAAAAGGTACAAAGTGGTTTGAAAGTTTCTCTCTCTTCTGTGTTAGTTCGCTGTGCTTGATCACATGATAGCAATATTAAAGCCTGTGGGGAAAATTTCCAAACCTCAAGAAGTTGAGAACCTACCTACCTAGATATACATGCACTTTGTAGAGGAAGTGAAAAGAGGCGTGGTCATTGAAATTGACGTGTCCAGATAGATTAATCCAGGCAATCACGCGCTTGCTGTACCACAGCATTGGAATAGTGTGAACGCGCAGCTCAAGATGTCGTTCTTGACTTTGGTAAAGCAGTAGCTCAGCAGCTCGAAAAGCAATTTCCGTCTGCGTACACTTCTACTGGAACCAGATCTTGATTTGCATCGTATGGATACAGCCTCGGAACTATCTCGTCAAGTCGAAGTCTGTCATACCCATTGTATAGGAGACTGCTACTTTCAAAACGTCTCAAACTCTTCAATACAGGACTCGCTCCTGAAGCAGTTGTATGACGTTTTAGATAAGACAGAACGTCAGCAATGGTAGCTCTCGACACCACGATAGTGACAGTATCCGGGTGTGTGTAAGCTTTGTTACTAGTAATTATCTGGGCATGTAATTGTGCAAACGCGAGAGATGAGAATATGCTTTGGTCACCTTTTTGTGCTGGCCTTGCATCAATAACTTATGGTAGTCACTATTACGGCCAATATATTGAGAGCCTGTAGAGGTAGAGGTCTTGACCCCTAGATTTTTCTCCTAGATCCGCACCTGAATAATGATAATATTATACACTGCACATTACGCACTATAGAGTCTTGGGAAGTCTAAATCTACATTTGGAACGTGGGACCCAGGCCAGGACTTCAGCTTTTGTACAGCTGGTGTAAATATTGCATGCAGATTCACTGGCAGAGGCGGATCCAGGATGAGCACTGGAGGCACATGCGCCCCGGCAGTAGATTCTGTCAGTAGAGATTCTTCGCAAATTGCTGCTGCTAGACATTCTATTGCAAGATGACTTTGAAAATTGAAGAGTTGACAGTGATGAATGAGACAAAATCTAGGTAGTTGGGTATAGGAGTAATGTAATTGTTGTGTTACAACAAGAGAGCTGAAGCTCTAATAATGAACCATAGAGTGTCTAAAAATTACAGTTTATATTATACATTGAAAATATCTAGAGACGACAAGTTTGTGTCTCTGGCATAAGCACCTCTCGATCCTCTCTTGACTGATTGGTCGTGCTCATGCAGAGGTACCATACAAGCGGACCTCCGTCTGAAATCAGTCGATTCGTTTGCACCCCGAACCTCCCATAAGTACTTGTTTGCAATTACTTCCAGTCTGCATCACCAAAATTGTCAGTGAAATTGGGCTTGGGCGAGTGACTGAACAGCTTTGATTGTATCAGGAGATATGACACGATTTGAAAATGCAGACGTAGGAATAAATAAGTATGAAGGGCCCAAGGTTTCCCAATAGTTCTCACGCTGCAGAGATTTCAGCCACAAGGCACATATGGGATAATAACAATAGCAGATTTGACATTTTTTTCAAACTAAAGGAAAGGTACTGACGATGTTCAAGCAATCTATATTATAATTGCTCTATGTCGGTCGGTCCGTCTGTAGGGATCAGCGGCTTACAGTGCTGGACGTGTTCAATTTCAACTATTGCGTGCGTTTGAACTCGCTTCGCCGGGGGACCCCTCTCGAGGACTCGACTTGGGTGGACTTACGGAAGTTGTGTCATTCTCTAGACATTTGTCATGAAAGTAGAGTTAGCTGACACTGTTAGCAGAGCAGAGCAACTGTCAAATTTTCCACACGTCCCAGCTAGGTTAATTAAATTTACATATTGAAGTACCATATAAAATACCATAAGATACTGTACCATAATCATGAGAGTGTTCTGTTTGTTTTTGGAAGCTAACTGCGTAATTAGTATGTTGTGAAAGTATGTGACATTACATCAGCCTAATAGACTTAACAGCCTTGTAGTACATATGTACTGCAGTTACTGTTTACTTTAATTGAACTTCAATTATAATATGGCTACTGTAAAATACACCCAGGGTTGAAGAGTGGATATGCTGTGGTTTCTGACCAGCTATATAGTATTGCTCTACTGCTCTATTGCTTTGAGCTTGGAAAGTCACAGTTTGTAAAAGCAAGTACCCGTGTCAGTTACAATTGCGCTCAATTTAGAGAACAATTTTTTGAATGAGCCAAATCTATAAAGTTACACACCTAGCTATTTGAACAGTATAGTGTCAGTAAAATATTTCACATCTTATTGGATAAATTTATTTTCTATTTTCCAAAACACTGTTGTTTTACTGGTTTTAGTGAAATAGCCCCCAACAGGCGAATTGTGAGATATGTAAATATTTGTAAGTGCATGTGTGGCATGAAATGCAGAAGTCAATTGCAGTGGGGTTGGAGAATTATTAACTTTGTGAAGGGGCATGGCTAAAACTGATGTTGAACTGACTTGAAAATGTTATATTCTGTTCTGAGTGAGATGTAAATAGTGGTGTTCATTAAAGAAAATAATGTATTCTATTTAAAATAAATTGTAACTTTCAGCTGACGAATGGTTGCACTGCCTACATGTTACCAGGTAGTGTGAACTATCATATCTTATATACCATAGACCGGAAAATTTTGGCGACATCCTTGATTGGTTGATTGGCAAGTGAATCGCCAAAATTAAATTTATTAAATTTGTCAAATGTTTTCTTGCCCATGCGCACATCTGTTGTTTCGAAAATGGTGCTGAGAACGTCCTTCGCTTCTGATGCTCTCAGTGTGGGACTATCTTCCTTGTTCGAAGCAGAAGTAGAACGAGCCAACCGTTGCATAGTTGCGTTTGGTCGCAGAGCTCCGGATTCTAAACTATTTCGGTTTAGCTTTATCTTAGCTGGATGTGATAGGATATAACCCTACCTAAAATGCCTTGTCTACAAATGGTTAATTAGTATGTAACTACCTACAAATTGTATTACAGTATGCTTGCTTCAAATTCAAACCTAAAGTGGAGATGAAAGACACACCTTGTCTAAGACATAGAGTACTTTTTAAATTTTATTAATTTAATGGTAATATGTGCATCGGCGGAACTTGCATATCGCCAAAATTAATATTTGCCAAAATTTAAAAAGAGACATTTTGGACCATTTTGCCAAATATAATCGGTGACAAAATTTTCCAGTCTACCATATATAGCATTGTAAATAATACAAAATTCTGTAACAGATAGGGCTACTATGTAGGCCACTTTGTCGTTTTTGTTCAATTTAGTTCTAATAATACTTATAGTGTTGCATCATTTAATCTGGCTCTTCAATGATGGGATGCTTCCTGCACCTATGGCATTGATAGTAAACCATGTAAAAATAGATAGTCAGGTAGACTGAAAGTGTTCTAGCACTTTCTGAGTATTGTATTACTTTACATAGAAAGATGAGTGAAGGTTACCAGAAAGCTTGACCAAGACTTCCTTCAATTATAAAGGCTCGAATCTCCAGTTATTTGCATTGTGACTGCTTTTGAGCATACGTGACTAATCGAATAGTGAGTCGGCTGTATCAGACTGCTTGCAAAATGTATCGGTGACACTCTCTAAGGACAGTTACAGGGGTCTTACGGAGCGCATGTTTCTGACAACTTACTTGCATCCTGTCTTGCGGCTGGTTTTGTTGCATTTTTGCTCCATCAAGCCATTTATATTTATGTGTTTGAGACAAGTTAGTGCTTTTAGGTTAGCACATTTATTGTCCATTCTATTACTTGCAGGTTTATTTGCAGTGTGGTTGATCTCTATTTTGTTTTGCATTATAATAATAATAATAATAATAATAATAATAATACAGAAAACAGTGCTTCTGAGATCTACTCGGATCCTTCGTAAAGTCATGTCTTCTTTCTAGACAGCCGTGATGGTCTAAGTACTTCTGAAGCAGGGTTTGCTTCCGGTATTACTAATAGACTTTACAAACCAGACTGATCTGGTTGAGCACGACATAATAATTCAAACCCCAGTGACGAAAGTAAATTATGAAACTTGTCTGTCTTTCTTTCTTATGTCTCTCTAGCTTTATCCATGAAACTATGACTCGTTTCAGTCGTTGGGGAGTTTCTGTGGTCTGGTGAACGGTTCGTTGACAATGATGTTCAGTGCTTTCCTGGTGGTCATTGCTATCCACTAGGCGTGCTGTTCACGAGTTCGCCGTCACCGTAATGCGTGCAATCTATAGCGAATTGGCTAGTCATTGATCGCCGTCGTGTGGACTACACAGAAACATGTACTCTGCTGGGCTCACCTGCCGGGTTGGTGGGCACTCAGAGGGGGTAAAGACCCCTCTTGCCCATTACGGAGGGGCATAACAACACATAATAATCACCGCCGTGGCTTAGTGGTTAGCGACAATGGGTACCACTCCGTGGTTTGGGGGTTCAAACCCTAGTGACGACAGTAAATTATGAAACTTGTCTGTCTTTCTTTTTCATGTTTCTCTAGCTTTGTCCATGAGACGATATGACTTGTTTCAGTCGTTGTGGAGTTTCTGTGGTCTGGCGAACGGTCCATTGACGATAACGTTTTGATGCTTTCCTGATTGTCACTGATATCCACTAGGCATGCTGTCCCGATGTTCGTGGTCACCGTAATGCCTGCAATCTATATTGAATTGGCTAGTCATTGATTGGCGTGTGGACTACACAGAAACATGTACCCTGCTGGGCTCATCTGCCGAGTTGGTGGGCGCCCAGATGGGGATAAAGACTCCACTTGCCCATCATGGAGGGGCATAGCGACACATAATCTACTGGAGGTGCTATCAGAGCTGGCGAAATCCTCATAGTGCACGCAATCAATAATCGGTAAGCCAGGTACTAGCGCCATCTGAATTACACCTGCCGGGTTGGTGGGCAACCATGTACTTGAGATTAAGGACCCTACTTACCTTACCTAGAAGGAGAAGACGACAATAACAAGCCACTATAGCCTAGTGATTAGAGTTCTGGTTCTCTGACTATGATGGCCTGGGTTCAATCCCGGATGGGGACAGCCATATAATGAAACGAGTCTGTTGGTTCTTTCTCACTGTCTATTTGGCTATGTCTGTGAGAGTAGACTTGTTTCCGTCGATGAGGAGTGTCTGTCATCTGGCGTGAGGATTGTTGGCAATGTAGATCAGTGCGTTACTGATAGTCATTGATATCTACTGGGTGTGGTGTTCAGAGGTGGCAAAATTCTTGTAGCGCACGCAATCAATGATCAATAAGCCAGTTACTAGCACCATGTGGATTGCACGGAAACATGTACCTCTCTGGGACTTACTTGCCAGGTTGGTGGGCGCCTAGGGTAAATAACCCAGTTACCCAACGGATCAGCAACTGGAACTATTTAAGATAATTGGTGTAACATGGTCCAATTGGAGCATCTCTTAGTGCTCTAATAAGCACACCTGGTGTGACCTCTACTTCATTACTCTTCCGAATTCACAGTTACGAGGAATGGACAGTACTGGGTGATGACGACATACTAGATTTCATCGTACTACAGCTTGCAAAGTCAAGGCAATTGAGATTGAGAGAGAGTATTCACTGCAGCAGTAGACATGTTATCATTAGTTAATTCTATTGTACTGCAGACATTCCATGATGTGTGTATTATTTATAAAGATGTTTGTATATGATAAATGGTATAGCTTAGGAATGAGAGTATGGTTAACTTTTATAATATTGATTTTGTTGAAGTTTGAAGATGAAATGATTGCGTCATCTTACTTGTAATCTGTTAATGCAGCAGTGGGTAAACTGGCTGAGTGTTATCGAAGCCAACAAATGTTTACTGAAGCAGAAAGTCTTTATCAGACACTACTCTCATTGTTGGGTGATGTGTCAGGAGACAACACAGAGAAAATTGCAATTGGTCAGATTTATTAGTCTTTGTATTATAGCCACATTTAGTAGATGTTGGTTGTTATAGTTTCAGTTCTGAACAACCTAGCTTTGAATTATTGTCTTGGAGGTAAACTACAGCAGGCAATTGAAACTTATGATCGATTGTTGAAAATGGAGACAACAGTTTCGTCATGGACAGATTCGCCAAGTCAACTCATTCGTCTTTCTCATTGTATGTAAGCCTCTATACAAAGTAGAGTTATGTTTGAATTATTTTGTTAGTTATATTACAATATTTTTAACTATCAAGTTTTGACACATTTTGAATTTACTCAAATTGCCACTTTAGTGGATTTCTGTGTGTATGTATCTTAACTTAAATAATAAAGTAAACAAAGATTGACAATGGAAGCTTTGAACAGGTTACCGGTTGCTAATAGGTATTGGGTTGTGGCAGTTATGATGAAAATTCTGTGCAGCTATGGTCATATTCAGGGTTATCTAAGTGCAAACAGTTTTGGTAAATTGTGGTGTGAGAGTGATTGTTAAACATATAGCTTGCATGGTTGAGCTGCATATCGTGCAGAGAGAGAGAGAGAGAGAGAGAGAGAGAGAGAGAGAGAGAGAGAGAGAGAGAGAGAGCCGTGTAGGTTTGATCCACTCACTGACAGTTCATCTACTGATGAATGGCCTTCATCTGCCTATGTTGACGAACACAGTGAACGGCTGTCGGACATGTCGTGGTAAAGTTCTAGTGTGCAGAAGTGGAAGTTGCCGACAGCTGTACGGGATGGGATGTCTGTAGGTGTGATTGCAGTTAATGCGAAATTATGAGTACTGCGCAAGAGTGTGTTTGTTGCAACGAAATTGCGAAACAGTGTTCTTCGAAGTGACAGCTGCAAGCTCCATTGTGCTCTGTTGGACCTTCTCAGCCGTCTCTTGTTCGTCGAACTTGTTTCTCCCAACTCTTACTAGGAAGCTGTGGATTTTTTGGAAACTGAAATACACTAAATCTAAACTGACTAGAGTTGTTGCAGCCTGCTGCAACACGACGCCACACCATACTCAGTATCACAACAATGGATAGGGTGACTCTAAGACATCAACGTTGTAGTCCGCCCCATTCCGGAAATGGAAAAACGGAAGTAACTTTCAACTGCTCTCATTCTCTCAGTACATCGCAAAAAGTCTCATTTATTCTAAAGTACATTTATGTAGATCTTTTAACTTAGCTCAAAAATAATTTTTGATTTTTGCGCTGCAGTAGCCTTTTATGTTAACCCACAGTGTAAGATCGCTGTCTGCTTTCTAAACCTGTACGTACACTGTAGTATAGTAACTCGTGTTACTAATACATTCTCGGAATGTTGACCAAATTTGGGTACTGACGTCGAATCGTGCACCACAATTGGATTCTCATTAGCGGCCCATGACCTGTAAATGAGAACATTTCAAAGATCATACAGTGGGCGGTGGGCGGTGTTTTGGCTGGACGCTGTTTTGGAAATTTCCGGTAGCACTATATTTTTATAACAGCAGTGTTTCATTCTAACGAATGAGAAGTACTGTATCTGTCTATCAACTTGAAGTAGGTTTCACAAACATATCTAATAACTTGTCCAGGAGTGTTGTGCCGGTTTTGTGTTGCTTATCATATAGAGAAGTAAAAAGTGAGCGTTAAATTAGAGTTTATGTATGGGGCATAGCTGCCAACCGTCCCAGGATTCCCTGGATTGTCCCAGGATTTGGCCATCCGTCCAGGCGTTCCATTTGGGACATGAAATGTCCCGGGATTTCCTTGAACAGTCAGACGAATACAACCGAGAGACTTGATAGCGAAGTTAAAGTCATGCACACGTTCCGTTCTGATTCTAATAATCTTTGGAGTTATTTTCTGGCCTGTGGCCTAGTGGTTTTGGTTTTCTACAGCACATGCAGTTACAGTAAGCGCGAATATCGATGAGAACTGCGAGGCCGTGCCTTCTGTTGGTAGCATCATGGAAACTGGCAGGATAAAGAAGAGACCGAGGGAGACTTTGAAACACTGTAAAAGACACTAGATAAGGGGCGTGGCAGTTAGTACGTAGTGTCTTGGGAATGTATGCTAAATGCAGGGAATTTGGGTGTCCAAGTCCAGGGGTTTTACGTCCAGAGGTTGGCAGGTATATGGACGTTTTTGTGTTTGTAGTTTCTCTTTCTTGGTTAGCGTAGTGTCTTTGCCAAAATTAAGTGTTAGACAAGAAGACAAGCTCATAGTCTGTTGTAAATTGGAAGTTTTTGCAGCAGCATTCGATAAAGACATTTGAAAATAATATTGGTGTAATAATTTAGTTAGATGTGTACATCATGTGTAGTGAATCATCATACAAGGCCAGTTGTTAGTGCGTGAGCCGTGATGTATATATATATATATATATATATATATATATATATATATATATATATATATATATATATATATGATCATTTTACACTATCACTGCTTTCTTACCATTGCCGTCTGCGTTTTGCCAAACACTGATCTCCAACTGGTATCTATGCAGTGTATATGTGTAATGTACATTTGGCAAAATGTTGTCTAAAATATAACACAAATTTGCAGAACGTTTATGACACAGAAATGTATGAGCTCACCAGCAAATATTTATTTATGTAGATTTATTTGTTTGAGATTTAGTGGCTGCTGTTTGACCTTTCCTAATTTTTGGTTTTTTCTTTCTCTTCTCTTTTCTTCATTATTTTTTTCTATTGTCAAAATGCTGTTTTGGTTGTTGCACCAAAGATATCAGTGACGTATAGTATCAGGTCATATCTAACATATAAAGCTCAAATTGTGTGTGTGTGTGTGTGTGTGTGTGTGTGTGTGTTCGCGTTTGGTGGCCACGTCTTTTGTCTGTTCGCAACCAAAATCGGAACGCACACTCGGCACGCACAGGGGAAGGTTTGCGTCAAAATATTTAAAAAATTATGCACCAGGTCCTCTTTCGAGGGATCGACCTCCCCCCGCGTAAAATTTCTCGATGACGCAAGCGCTACACATTCCAGTTCATTTGAACACACGCCCACACCAGTCCTGTGTAGACTGTATGCATCGTCGTCCTTCGCAAAGCTTCTAGCAATCGAATATCTCTTGCCGATGAAACTTACTCTTCTAGCGCTTTCGTTTCTCTTTAAATTCCGATTGCATTTGCACCGAATCCAACCTACACATTTTCTGCAGCAAGCACTACACAGTGAGTGTGTCGATTTCTATCGAAACAAGCCCGAAGAGAAAGATTCGAATTCATTCAGCACATCCGGGACCTCGCAACAAAGATTGTACGTGACGTGTCCACAGACCTATCTTTACACTACAGTCTTGCCCGTACAAAGGACGGGCCATGGACCCTAGTCAATATATAAAGATGAAACAAAGCAATTAGACTTAATTAAATAATAGCTTGCAGTAATAAGAAAGTAAGGCTTTGGTGAGATGTAGGAATATTAATGTTTATAAATTTTGTTGTTTTGGCAGTAATGATGGATATGGGTTCGTGTTTAATTCAAAATGAGCAACATGAGAAGGCTTTTCCATTGCTGGAGAGAAGTTTAGCTATTAAGAGAGAACACTTCCCAACAGATCATTGTTGTGTGGCAGTAGGTGAGATAATTATCTTTATGAAAGTTGCTGAAGTGATTAATTATAGTGACTTTGACAAATGCAAATAGTATTTTTGTTGTACTGTCAGTGCACTTGTGGTGTGTTTGTTGTAGGTCTTCTTCATTTGTCTGAATGTTGTTTACATCTGGGTAACACGAGGAGAGCCTTACAACTGAGTGATGAGTCTCTGTCTATTGCATCTCAGTCTCGGCCTGCCAATCACCCACACATTGCACGATGTACAGTGAATATTGAATGTAACAAGAGTTGTGTGGAACACTATATGTTAGCTGTTGTTTGCACTATAGTTATGAATCAGTTGTCATCATGTCATCATGCAGCTGGTAATCTAGATGAAGCAATAGACATTGCACAGCGATGTATTGCCATACACAAGCAACACTTGCCTCATACAAGGCAACATCTTTGCGGATGTAAGCGATAGTTTGTTCAAATAGTGATGTCTGTTTTAAATCTATCTATATAAATGTCATTAACCCATGCAAGGCCTGCGTGTGCTAGGGTTATAGTAATCACAGAGGGCACTGGGGCACGTGCTCCTTCAACTTTCCATCTGTCAAGTGTCTTGCTCATATACCATATTTCCGCGCATTTAGCTGCATACCAGTATAGGCGGGGATTACCAGAAACTTGCTTGTTGGACTCTGGTAACGATGCCGGTTTAGCGCGACGGAGTGCTGGTAATGGCAAGGGAGCAATGTATACACATGCGTGGTAATTCTACAGCACACGTGCTGTGACGTAGAGAATGCACCTTCTCTTGAAGTCCAGCTCGGACAGAGAAAAGTCAAACAGCCAGAAGGTATTGAGAATGGATCTTCGCAGTGTGGCCATAGATCATACACAATCATAAAAGCTAGCGGTACTACATAAGTATAATGAGCTCGGTGGAACAAAACAAACGTTGCCAGGAGAGTGTCTCGTCAGTTCGTATAGGATTAGGTTTGAAGAAGCAGAAGAACACATTGGGGTGACAGATAACCAAGATCGAGAGGAAGACGATGAAGAAGAGGAGGATGAAGGCAGAGAAATTCAAACATTATAGGGTTGATTATAGTCTTAGTGTTTATCTATGTTAGTTCAATCAATATCTACGAATGGATGCAGCATAGATCTATGGGTCCAGTCTATAGGGAGGTTGGTCAAATCACCTCTCTTTCTCTGGCATGCCGGTATACCTGCCGGTATACCCCCGGGTATACCGGCACCTTGGTAATCCCCGGCTTAAACCGGCATGCAGCTAAATGCATGGAAATACGTTATAAGGATGGCAAGCGTAGAAACTGATAACATTGACATGACATACTGAACTAACAATGTAGTGTTAGTGTTGGTTTCCTGTTTATTTAACAAATAAATATTTTTTCTCTCAGCAACATGATATATTTTTAAATATTGTCCATGTCAATAATACAGCAATCGCAGAAACTCTAAGAAACTCAGAAACTTGCCATAATCAATAATGCATTTAGCCTTGTTGTGCAGAGCCACACTGTTTTAGGGAAATGTGTGCCCTCTCAACCAAAATCTAGGTTCCTACGCTGCTGGCTAATACCGCTGTAAACCAGCAACGCTACGACCACCTTGTTGGCTGGATGTGGGTGGGTCGCTAGATGGATGTGGATGTGCATGGGTGACGTGATCATATACCGTTTATGTTATTGGTGATTATTATTTTTGTGTCGTTTGTCACAGCATAATATACCTTAACTATCAAACTCGTTTATTTACAGCTAGAAGTCTCACTTTTCATTGTTTTTTGGTGGCTAACTTGACTGAGGTGCAGGTATGGAGGCACGTGCTAGATTGCGAATGTTGTATCGTACATGGCATTATGTTTTTATCATCACAAGGGGTGCGTTTGGATAGAAAACCTATTGAAAACACGTGCCAACGACTGCTGTTTATTTCCTCTTGGGAATGACGTTGTGATTGGAGTAAGCGATGGATTCCTTTGTTTTGTGATTCTACTCTACAGTCACACTCTTTGCAATAGCACACATGTGCAGCATTTATCTGAACTTAACTGTTCGTTCCTTTTTAGTTCGACATTCAACATTTGGTTATTCTGTTTAGTTATTATGGATACAACTTGGGCAGTTCACTCATCATGCCCATTTTATGTTGACTGATGTCACATTGATGTTGATTAGGTTTTGCGGAATGTATCCGTTAAGTTATTTGTGTTTGTAATGTGCTTTCAGATTACTCAGAGAGAGATCTAATGTATTTCTCAGTTGGCAACGAACTTATCAGTGGTTTAAATAACTTCAATATTAGGATGGACGTTTACATACCATCAGATTGGTGTTGGGAGATTTTGATATCTATTCTGACATCATAAGTATTAGGAAAGAGCGGTGTTTTAGAATTCACATTCTTACAACAAACTAATCGATTTTGATTTAACACATATTGAAATTGAGTTGAATATTGAAATGTATTGTTAATATTAATTATCACTTGTCATTGTAAACATGGATTGTTGTGTCATTTTAGCTCTGAGCAACTTAGGATTGTGTTACTTTGGTAAAGGAATGTTGGATGCAGCAACTAGAACTTATGAAGAATGTTTGAAGATTATGTGTTCATGTCTTCCTAGACATCATCCTGACATTGGAACCGGTTAGTTTGATAAGATAGTTCTTGTTTGTCTGAATGTAGTTTCATTCAATTGTCTGTTTTAATGCAGTTTTGTGGAATCTTGGTGTAGCATACCGTGAGTTAAACAACATTGAGAAGGCAACTGTTGTGTGGAGAGAATGTCTGGCAATTAGAGAGAGAGCATTTTCTCCAACACACCCTTGTGTTATTGATGGTATCTAAATCTTATTTATTCAATGTATTATTTTATTGTTTTACTCAGTAATAATTAACTGTACCATGTAGAGATGAACGTAGACATTACAAAAGTAACAACAGTTACGTATAAATTGGTATTTTGAGTTTGCAAACTTTGTAATGTTTTTACTAAAGAAAGATATTAACAAAACGGTTTTTTTCTTACCAGTTTGTTATTGTTAAATATCAATGTTTAAATTTATATATATATATTCTTTATTTAAATACATCTTAGTGTCATCTAAAGAAGAAAACATTCCCAAAATGC
The DNA here is from genome assembly GCF_963422355.1 of Corticium candelabrum. NCBI lineage: Eukaryota > Metazoa > Porifera > Homoscleromorpha > Homosclerophorida > Plakinidae > Corticium > Corticium candelabrum. The sequence goes on from NC_085095.1 coordinate 2,807,522, forward strand.
AAAATCATGCTCTAATGCAATTCTCCTTAAAATTAACTTTGCATTGTACTTCCAAAGTTTAACCAATAACTATTCAGAAAGACTTTGGAGAGCTTGGTTCAAAGCAGTCCCAGTGAACATCGTTGATTTCAAAGCAATAGTTTTCAGAGTCTTAAGACTGGCCGGAGTCCAATACCACAAACTTTCTATAGAGAAGAAATCTGCTCCACAATGAGTCACATTAAACTCACGCCTCTCCATTTTTCATCATTTTCAGCTGCACTGGCTTCAAAAGCAGCAGCGCAGACAAAACGTTGTTGCAATGAATTGCGGGCAGTGATGTCAAAAAAGCATTGGGTAAGGAAGTCTGGATGATAAATGTCAGTAGAACGAGATAGATTATTAGCAGAACAGTGCCGAGCAGAACAGTGCTGAGCAGAACAGTGCTGTTCTTTTCTAGAAGATTTGTTGTCAGAAAGTAGTGTATGCCACAGTATATCACATAAAGCATTGTTGCGTTTTAACAAGGTACTGTCATAGCTGCAACCTAACAGGTGATCACCGAACCGGTCGATGACTTGGCCACATACGCAACTTAAAGTGTTGGATTTTGTAGCTACAGGAAATATAGGAATGCCCAACCATATTTTGATGGCAACTATAAATTCTTGCTAAAGCATAGCCAGGCCGAGATATGTGTTTAGTGTTGCTCGTAACCAGACTCCAGCCTAAGGAGAAGCGATAGTGTTGATCCTTGTTCTGTCTCTAAGCTACACCCTTGTTTGAAAGCCTCCAATTGAATTCTATCAAGGTGTGACTGCAATGATTTTTGTGAAGCAACAGAAAGATTGGGAAAGTGACTGGAAGGCTACTCAATAGCTGCTGACAAAGCCGATCTTTCATCACAACTTTTCCTTGAATTTCAACCATATCCAGTGTAGAAATGGAAGAAGCATCATGTAATTCTGATGACAGTTAAGGGTTTAGCTGAATAACCTAATAGCTGATTAACAAGCTGACGGCTTGCGTTACAGCTACCAGCAAAAGCAGCAGCAGACAAATATAGAGCAGAACACAGGCCAAGACCTCCTAAACGTATTGGCAAAGAAGCTTGCTTCCTTGCCAAGTTTGAGATGGAAGAACGTGTTATATAGCATAAAGCTCTTTGCATCCTTATGTCCAATGTTGGTCACTGACCATGTGAGTGGGAACTGTGCGAATAAGATTGTTGTGTTTGCAAATGCTTTAGCTGTCAACTTCTTAATAACTGAATTTTTCCACTTGTGGATCATTAAGATCCAAAAGCAAATTCTGCCACTCCAGAACTTGGTCCACTTCTTGCTAAAAACTTCCTCAAAGTATTGGTCAGAGCGAAGTAATAGTGTGCCCAAGAGCTCTATTCCTCCATTACAAGGAGACCCACTTCTAATTATGTCAGCGGGAAAGTCATGAAACAACTGGTCTCCAGAGGGCCAAAGGATTCACATTTCTCTAGGTTCAGTTGAAGGTCAAATGCTTCTTGGACTCTTGGAGATGATAAGATTCAGAAAATCGGAAACAGAATCTCTCTACCAAGGAATGTGCCGTCATCAAGATACCAGATAGACAAGGAAAAGAGTAGAGGACCCAAGTGGTCTCCTTGCTGGACACCAGCTGTAGAAGAAATGTGGTTTTGCCCAAACCTTAAGCTCTCTTGAAAGTTGATAAGACCATCTAGCCCATGCAAATATATCTGGAAATCTACTTGCAACCACTGCAAGAAAGATTCTTTGTAATTTTTAAACAACACATCTTCATTTAAGCTATTCTTTTCAATAGTGTCCGAATGTTTGTCCGTAGGGTAAAAGTATATATTTGGAAGACGTGGTTGGACTGCAGTGCAACAAACACGACTATAGCTAACCTTCGTAGTACCTCTCCAACAGCAATGGTGCATACACCGCCACATTTCTTCTGAAGAGCTATGAGCGGTGCACCAACCAAACAAGAGGCATTGGCCTCATCAAGCTTTCCTGCTGGATTTTGTTTACCAAATAGTCAGTTGGTGAAGACAATGTGTGTGTGTGTGTGTTTGTGTGTGTGTGTGTGTGTGTGTGTGTGTGTGTGTGTGTGTGTGTGCGTGCGTGCGTGCCTGCCTGCCTGCCTGCGTGCGTGCGTGCGTGTGTGCGTGCGTGCGTGTGTGGTGTCATGCGTGAGTTGGGCGTGAATGTGCATGAGAGCATGTGTTCCCATTGTGTCTACTTGTATGGTGGAATTTAAAAAACAGAAGATTGATTCTGTGTTAGGAGTTATTTTTCTTGGATTTTGATTTGTTGATTTGCAAACCTTCATTCTTGATTTACGGATAATTTATTGGTGCGCATACGCAGTAAAAGTATATGGGTATCTGCCTTGTGTGTGCCCCACTGAACTTTGAATGCTCATTTTATTGCGGACCGAAGCATCAACATTCCCAGTGCTTTCATTCTTTAGTGGCATCATTTTTCCTGTTTTACTTATGACGTGAAATTTAATTTTGCATGGTAAAATCATGTCCTTCCAATCTGCGTGATACTGGCTGTCTTGTATAATTAATTTATCAAGACCGTACTTATTGCTACTGTCTATTTGACTGATTTTTTACTCATAAACTTTGTGAGATTGGTCAACCTTTGTACTTTTGGTTTACAGTAAGACTAGTAATAGTTTCTAGCAACTGTTGTTAAATGATATTTATGTCCTGGTTATTTAATTAGACTTTGTTGGAACAATTGATTGTTGTTTGTTTTTATTCTTGTTTTCTTCCTTGTTCTCTTTGGTCGAGTTTCCACTAAACTGGTTTAAACTGGTTTAAGGGTTGACCTGTTTCCACCTGCGCTAAACCAGTTATATTCTAAACCTAAACCGATTTCTTAAATCCGTTTTGTAATGGGTTTAACAAAGTAGTTTAGATTTAACTGTCATGTGACAATAGCATGCTTGTTTAGACGGCTTCTGACAATGCCGTTTTGATGTCGATGATATTGACTATTTTGCTGGGATGTAAGATCTAAGGGTTGTTCACTAAAGGAAAGAAATCAGTCGCTACGGAGAGAGAAGACAATGTCCTTAGTCATCGTCATGCAAATTCTTACTAGCAGATGCTGAATCAGTGGCAACCAAAAGTTGCTCAGACTCTGCGACAGAGCAGCCCAATACTTCAAAATAAGGCGTTTTTATATGGTTTGTTTTGCACATCCCGGATGTGCAAGTTCCTAGTGGAAACAGTCGCTTTCTTGAACTGGTTTAGTTTTAAACGCGTTTAAGCTAAACTAGTTTAAGGTGCAGCTAGTGGAAGCACGGCCTTTATTATGTATGTGTAATGTTTGGTAGTATTGAAGTCACTGGGGAGAATTGCATATGATCAACAACTTTACGACGAGTCATTACAATTGTATGGTAAATTACAGGACATTCTGATGAGAACATCTCCTGTATCAGAGGATATGGCTACAGGCATAGACAATCGTATAAATGTGTTAATTAATAACATTACTATCTTATTGTTATTGTGTCTAGTGTGTCACAACATGGGAGCGTGTTATTTCAAGTTGTCTCAATTAGATGCGGCAGAAAAGGCATTGTCCCAGTCATTGCAGCTCAAAACTTCTCTTTATTCACCAGGACATTACACAATATCTATCAGTGAGACATTCAATATAGACACAGAAGGTATGTGTTGGTCTAGATCATTGTGTCTTGTTGATTTGCAGCTGAAACGCAATTGCACCAGCTGTGGCAATTGAAATATGGACGTTAAGAGGATTGTTTGATCGATGTACCCAGATTACATTGTAAGTACTGTTCATTGTGATATCATAATCAATAACAATATTTAGTTGTAAAGCTGTGCCTTAGCTGCTTCTACTCTACACGCATTTGGTAGCAAGAATATATACGGTTTTGTATAGTAGCAGCAACATACAGTGATATATATGTCAGTCTGCGTGTACGTTGTGTTCGAAAGAAGCTGTTTATGTCTTTCATTTTCTGGAAAGTGTTGGTAACAGTTATGTTAATTGCTTTGTTAATTTGCCAGTTAAGACCTACTAGTCATTTTATTGCTATCTTGTTTTAGGTTTTATTTGCTGACCTTGTGGAGTTTAGTATGTATTTGTCACGTGATACCAGGTTCCTACAATCTGAACAGACTAATTGCCGTGTATGCAAATAACGTATTTGTAATAATCTTGCTATCCTTGCTGTTGTGATGATCATGATGTATCTGCAAATTTACAATTTAGTATAGTACATGCATTGTATTGTTAATTAACTCAATTACATCTCATACTATTAACCAGTAACGTTTTTGAAACTACCAGGTACTACTATGGGGGTCAATGTCAATGTACTTAATAATTGTTGAATATATATTTATTTTGAATATATATTTATCCAGTGTGTATAGTTGGACAGCTTTGAAGTACAGTCAATTAAATCACAGAATCGAAATGGAAGAAAATTTTAACCCTCTAATTTTAATCTTCTGCATTCTTTTCTACTTCACAACGGTTTAACTCGTGGGTATTGTAGGTGTAAATGGTAGGCATTGGTAGCCTCGTCCTCAGACTCACGTGAGCTTGGCATTGTCCGGTTCCTGTATTACACTTTCAACCTCTCAGTGAGTAGTTGTAGAAATACAAAGTGAATGACCAAGTGACTGAGCATTAGTGGCAATTATGAATATAATTTTATAGCACAATAACATCAACTAATACCGCAAACTAGACTTTTTGACAAGTGTGTGATGCTTATAAATTATGGTGGCCAAATTTGGGCCATACAAGCAGAACATTATCCAAGTTAAAGTTTTGATATCAATATTATTGTCAAGTGTACGTTTAATTATCAGATTTCTATCAGCGACCATCTGTTGAATAGATTGCGCAGTGGCTGTTTATATTGATGTCCTACTGCAATTACAGGCCCAATATCTGTAACAACAATAGTATCACAAACTCGATCTTATTTGAACACTATAATTGTACTGAAACACATCTTTAAAGGCGCTGCTTGTATTGTAATATCATAGTGACTGTTGTTTCAGGTGACCTTAAAGTCCGTAAGTAGTAATGAGAGTTATTGCATACTGGGCATAAATGTCGCTCCTAGTTATGCAATGTTAGATTCCCGTATGAATGTCGAAAGCAACGAAAGCGATTGATTTCGCGTAGCAGTCAGAGGCGAGGCAGATCCATACGGGGGCACTGCATGCATATGGGGCACGTGCTCCCTTTCAGCAGAGTGAGTAAGGATCGCCTCAACGACTTGTATGCTCGATAATGTATCTGTGTCCATTGCCATTGCATGTCTTGAACTCTTGGTCAGTTGCCTCAATGGTTCGCAAATGTCAAATAGATGACTCAAGAACCTTGCCAAGTAGTTCACCATTCCTACCAAGCGACGTACTCTTGCAATATTGGTTGGTTTCTGCATCTTCATGATTGCTTCAATCTTTGATGGGTCGGGTTGATGACCTTCCCTCGTCAAAATGTGTCCCATGTAGGTCATTTGTGATCTTGCAAATTTGCACTTGTCTTTTTTGAGTTTGATATTCTGTTATCTGCATTTGTTAAGGAGTATAGTCAGATTCTTGTCATGATCTTGTCTTGCTTCATGCTTGGTTGTTCCATTACCAACAATAAGGATATCATCAGCTATGGTGAATTCTCCAGATAATACTTGTACCGAAATATTTCTAGTGCTGTTGCTAATCTGAAAGGCATCCTTTTCTATTTCTATAACCCGTATGGTGTAATGAATGCTGTTAATCTACTTGTATCGTCATCCTGTTCAATGTGCCAATAGCCGTTCTTGACGTCAATGACACTAAAGCCTTTGGCTTGTGCTAGCTCTGGCAGCAGTTCGTCGATCGTATGCATTGGATACGGCTGCCAACCTGCACAGGGTTTGTTCAAAGGCTGTGGATCTATGCATACTCTAATTTGATTGTTTGCCTTCTGAATAGTCACTAAGCTTGATATACGTTCCACTGGAACATGAACGTTTGTCTATCATACCATTTTTCTCATCTCAGTAACTCAGACATCAGTTGATCCTTCACTGCAAGTGACAGATGCCTAAATGGCATTTTCACTGGCTGTATTTGAGGATTGACATCCAAATGAAGTTTCCTTTTCAGTTTGCCAATTTCTCCACTGAAAACATCGTCATATTGTTGCAAAACACCTTGTCTCACTTGCAGCAGCTTGTCACTGTTTGTATTTGGTTTATTGAACCAGACTGAAAATTGTCATGATATACTTGGAGAAGCTTCATCTCCTGGCTTGTTCTAGCTCCTAGGACTGGCATTGCTAAGCTCTCCACCACCACCAATTCCTTCTGGTACTGCTTGCCATTCTTCGTATTCTTTACCTGTAAATAGCATTTTCCTATTGGCTATATCTTGCCTCCATCATATTAAAAGTAGTGAGAATTTGTGTTGTAGGCAGTAACTTCTGCATCTTGCTCACATCAGAGGTTGTAATCACGTCGCACGTGGAACCTACCTGTGTCAAGCTGAAATGTGATCAGGCCACTTGCTACTTCCAATTGAGCATATAATCTGTTCTGATACATTCTTTTCTGGCCTACTGAATGAATTGCATCATGTTGTGTAAATGTCAGTGTCGTGCGCGAGAATTCAAGAGCTTCCGTACGTGAAATATATATATATATATATATATATATATATATATATATATATATATATATATATATATATATGCACACAAGTATATATGTACAACAAACTTGTCAAACTTCACGCCGATGACAGTTAACGTTAATTATCTTCGTTGCTCTCAGTCACACCGACCCTTCGTTACGAAACTCCTACTACTTCGTCCCTCACTCTCTTTCTCTCCCACACTCTTCCTTCTTCTTGTCTCTCCGTTGACCGGCGAACTGCATTCTCCAAGTAACTGTTTCTCAATAAATAGTATTAGCGTCTCCCCTCAATCCCATGTATACCAGTAGTATCGCAGCCCCTCCCAAACTCCATATTTAGAGACGTGACATATATCTCCCCCGTTTGCAACTCAAACACGTCTCTGTTGGTTGCCGTTAGTACACCCTACTCAGGAAGTCGTCTCCGACATTTTGCGAACGTTTGATAACTTACACCGTGAAGCTGTAGCTTTGCAGATACATGGCCCACCTCATGATTCTATCGTTCTCGAATTTCGCTCTATCCAAGTATGCTAGCGGTTGATGGTCCGTCTGGAGAATAAATTCTACTCCATAGATGGATGTCATGAACTTTCTACCCCCCCCCCCCCCCCGACAACGGCTAAACACTCATTCTCTATGGTACAGAATTTTCTTTCTCGGTCGCTGAGTTTCTTACTTGGATATCCTACCGGGAATGGTTTTCCTTCGTGCTCCTGCATCAACATCGCGCCCACCCATACATCTGAAGCGTCCACTCGAATCAAGATACGCCTATCATGTTCAGGCAGCTTGAGTATGGGTCGACTAGATAGCGTCGTCTTCAGCGCCTAATACGCCCTACCCTCTATTGCGCTTCCTTCCATTTCAGTTTGATTGGCAATCTTTTCTTTGTCAAGTCGGTCAGAGGAACTGCTATGGTCTCATAGTTGGGTAAATATTCCTAATAGAACCTTGTTAGTCCTCGAAATACGCGCAATCCTTTCTCCGTACCGGGCCTCGTAACTTTCCTAATTTTTAGGGCGTTTTCCTCGTTCTGGTGAATAAGGCCGTGTTTGATCTCATGGCCGATAAACGACAGCGTACGCGTTTGGAAGGCATAATTGTCAGAACGGTTCGTTCGATCCTCCTCAGAACTCCCCTGAGAGCGGTAACATGTTTTCCCACGTAGGTGTATGAACGACGATCTCATCAATGTATTGGTTCGCATACTCCAGTTCCTCCAGTAACTTTCTCAATCTTCTCACCAAAGTAGCTGCGGAGTTGACCAATCCGAACGGCATTCTGACGAATTCATGGGTACCGTTGTGCACCACAAACGCGGTTTTGGGTACATCTTCAGTCTCCACGGGGAAGCGCCAGTAGCCTTTACACAATTGTATCTTTGTAAAGTATCGGTCTCGGGAAGGATCTTGAACTACATTCACTAAAGGTGTCGTAGGCTTGGGGTCGCATGTGGTCAGACGATTGAGTTTTCTATAATCCATGCAAAGCTGGTTTGTTCCGTCTGGTTTCCTAACTAAAACGACTGGAGATGCGTATGGCGACTCCGATACCCGAATGATATTCATTTTCAGCATCCCTGATATCATTTTCTAGTTCAGACTTTATATGAAACGGTATCGCGTATGGCTTAGACTTCGCCGGATGATCAGACGTTAGTTGAATCCGATGTACGGACAAGTCGGTCGAGCCTGGAAGATCAGTAAAAACGTTTCTAAACTCTTCGTTTACCGCTCGAGCTTTTCTTATTTCTTCATACGGCAACTCTTCACTTATTTTTACGTCCCTTGCGGTCTTTTTTGGGCGACGGGTTTCTTTCTCGAGCAGGCTGTTCCCATCCACAGAGTCGTCTTGATCCCATCCATCTGCTTCCAATATTGCCGCACTTGCTACCTCTAAAAGCCATCCTCCCGCAGTTCGTTTACAAAAACTTGCCCTCGGTGTCACTCCTCGAGCCGTACCTTTTCAGTAAGTTCGCATCGTAAATCTTTTTCTTTCCCCGTACTTTGACTGCATAAAATCATAGATTGCGACGATCTTGGTTACTCGGAATAGTCCCGGCCAATGCATTAACAGCTTGTTATTGTCTGTTGGTAATAACATTAGCACCGTCTCTCATTTGATCTTTTGTCGAAGGATCGTTTGTAGCGTCCTTGAGACCTCTCTAATTCCTCACGAGCTACTTTCATGATCTCATCCAGTCTTTCTCTAAGTTCGAACACATATTCAATAGCTAGTCCTCGCCTCTGTCTCGCCCTCTTCCTCTGTCCATATCGATTATAGAATCCTCATCGGTCCTCTCACCGTCCTCCCTTTGAGCAGTTCGAATGGAGCAAATCTCGTAGACTTTTGAGGGACTTCACTGTACCCAAACAAGAGGAAATTGATATAGCGGTCCCACTGCCGTGGTTTTGCGCTACATAGTCTCTTTAGCGTAGTTTTTTTAGCGTAGTGTTGAATCGTTCCACTAAACTGTTACACATAGAGTGATATGGTAGTTAGATGTCGGATGCTGAGTAGACGTTATACTTCTTTCATACAGTCTGAAGTAAACTGAGTTCCCCTATCGGTGAGTAACTCTTCTGGAACCCCAATGCGGCTATAAATATTCACGAAGGCCTCCGCCACGTTCTCCGCGGTAACTTTCTTTAGCGCGACGGCTACGGGATACCTCGTAGCGTAGTCAACCAACTTAATGATGTACCTGTATCCGCTGTCTCTAGGAGGACAGATAGGTCCTACCAAGTCGACGGCTACCCTCTTGAATGGAATATCGATCACAGGCATCCTTGGAAGAGGCACCAAGGGTACTGTGCCTTTAGGATCGGTTTTTGGCATACGTCGCATGATCTGCAGAACCTGGTCACGTCGCTTTGGATCCCTGGCCACCAGAAGTCGTTGATGATCCTGTCTCTCGTCTTTGTTATAGCAAGGTGTCGGCTCATCACCGAATCGTGTGCAATCTCCATAATTTGCTTTCAAAGGGTTTTCGGGACGATCACTTAACGTATCTGCTCTCCCTTATTCGCTTTGAGGTGCTTATACAGTCAATACCACGCGCCGTTTTTGAGTTCGAACGTCACTTTTTGGCATCCTGTTGTGTGCGTTCTGGTTTCGTCTCGGTACCTGCGCAGCGATTTGTCTTCCGATTGCAAACGTGACAGTCACGCTCTGTCGACATCCATCCTTTTCTTCTAAGTGCTCGTCACAACGGGTTACTCCTGTCGGTTCCTTTTCAAGCCGCCCTGGTTAACGCACCGTCCTCTCACCGATTCACTCTCGGTTCGTTGGGATCTTTGGCATGGGGCACGTTTCCGATAGCGACATCGTAGATTGCGTCGCGCGGGCACAGAGCCTCGAAGTCTCCTGTGAGGTATGGAGTATCGATATCTAGTTTCGCCCATGGGACTTCAATGACCGTGCAATCCGCTAACTTGATTAACGCTAACTTGATTAACTCAAACTATCCCGTGTACTGATCTGGTTTGACCAGCTCTTGTTTCACCAGTATGCTACTGCATCCCATGTCTCTTGTATACCCAGTCATCCACTTTCCACTCTCGTACAGGCGTCTCTTCGTACTATCCGACGCGATCAACGGGCAGTGTAAATTCAGTGGAGATCCGATGCGCCGTTTCGGAGATATCGCGCGCTAGCGGAGGTGTGTTGGATCGGCAGGAATGCGCGTCGTTGCAAAGTCGGGAAGACGACGACAATCTCACTTTCGTGATCTATAGATTCGGCGACGCGTGAGAGACAAATTCGGAGGTGATCAGACTCACCGTCTTGGAGATCCTCTGCTACACACACACACACACACACACACACACACACACACACACACACACACACACACACACACACACACACACACACACACACACACACACACGCACACGCGCACACACACACACACACGCACGCACTCACACACACACAATTTTGAATACCATTACAAGCGCTTAATAGGTAAGTTGGTTATCTTGCACAAGCACACAACTTAACTTTCATGTCCGTTACTTTTTAACCATAAAAGCAGCTATGAAACAAACGACGTCCGTATGTGTACAGCGCAGCACAGTCTAGCGACTAGTAGTACGGAGAAACATTGCTACTACCAAGGGACCGGAGGCTTCTTTTATTCATCTCCCTTTACTTTGGTTCATTGATATAGTGCAGTCTTCCTTCCTGATGCCAAAAGTACTAACTCCGTTACTTCGAGAAGTTCGTGTGCAACGTATCTGCGGTTTCGGGAAAGGTTTCGTGAACAAGCTATAGGTACTGGTAGATCGTATCGAAAGGATACTTCTGCGCTGACTCGCCAAATACCGCGAGAGACTGCTGAGAATGTGGATGCCATTTACTTATTTGAAGAACTTTATCTAACTTTAGATAGTGTTTTGAGCAATTGCGCCCATATGTACGTTTCTGGAGACGATGTGTCGAAATTATGATTGCGGAACAGCATGGGATCACCTACGGGTCGAATGAAGCAGCCAATTAGAGAAATCTCGTATGGTCTCTATTGCCTTAATGGCCTATGCATGGGCCTCATATCGCTCGTGTTTTAGAGCATTAAGAGGCTCCCTATGTCACCAGGGTCTCTTACCGCACTGACACCGAGTGACAGGAATACAAAGTTTTTATAAGCCTGGCTCCCGCAGTCTCTGAAGCCTAGAACCGCACATGAAAAATACCTACAAATAATAGCGACCCGGCGAGGCTTTGTCAGTCCAGATTCTGGATTCCGTGCGCCAGTCGAATCGCAGAACGCAGCAAGTGGTACTTGATGAGTACTCATCAACAGCACCAGAACCTCTTAAACCCTGTTCACACCAGACCAGAATGGATCGCGATCCGATCGGGATAGCGAGCGTCCACACTGCACTTTGAAATCGCTACTTCCGCCTCAATTTCGATAGCACGTGACTCATGACCGACGTGTACGTGTCGCTTGTTTGCTTGTGGAAAGCGGATACAGCGACGTAAAGTGACAGAGAACAAAGACGAGTGAGGAGTGTTAGATGTTCCGAATACAAGCGTATACGCGCGTAGCGTACGTGAGGGTAGCACCCACAATTTCTAATTGGATTCAACCGATCGCGATCCAGTTGCAAGTGTGGACAGGCCTTTATATACTGCTGATATCCGGCTACTTCTATCTTTACAGTCAAGTGTTTATGATACTTTATGTATACAGTTTGAAGGAGTGACGAGCATCATGCCTAATATAGGCTATATTGACCATTCCAGTTAATATAAAAATAATGCTGTCGCGTTGCTAGGCTGATGAGTCACTATGAATGAAAACAGCAACGGGCGAATACATCAAACGTGTTGCACGCAACAACTACGTATACATTGAACAGTTATCAGTACTGAAAAGAGTATATACATATGCGTAAACAGTAAACAGTCAATCATGAATATTAACACTGGCAACTATTTTGATTAGTTGAGGTATCTACACAAATCATGTACGTTAGTACTTAACTAGGCGACCATTCAAGTGCATCATTTCATCCATATCACTACAATTGAATACGCTGCTGGGACGTTACCATACTGCTCGAGGTCCGCCGCGCCGTCCAGTAACTAGTCCTGACCGTATGTTCAAAATGCACCAGTTTGTAGACAACTGGTATGCTCATCGATTGTGGTCCACTATTCACACTAGCTAGTCGTGTGCGTACGTGCACCACAATGTATACCACCGGTACGCTGATTGATCTCGGCTTGCCGTCCACGATTGCTAGTACTCGAAGTAAGTGCAACACAACCATAAGTTTGCATGCTACTGGTATGCCAATCGCTTGCAGTCCGCTGTCTACAATCGCTCGCGGGCTGCGGTTTGCACAGAATCGTCAACCCAATGCAGGACAAGCATGGCAAAACGATAAATCCAACTAAACGTAATCCTAAAGCATCAACGCCTTGCTTGCTTAACACTGACAACACACACACACACACACACACACACACACACACACACACACACACACACACACACACACACACACACGCACGCACGCACAGGCACACACAACAACAAAAAATTGACAAATGTTAAGCGCTCTACGTCATTCGACGTCGACCTTGCGGTCAGTTGCGGAGATAGCTCCTTCTGCCTCTAGAGATAGGGCCTCCATTATGCACTACGTGGAGGCTTAGGGCCAGCGCTACAATCAAACTGGAGCTTGGCCGGAGTCATGCAGGTGCACTGACAATTGCGTTGGTCTGGGACTGGACACCTAGGCCCACAAGTATTCATCTGCCGCATGATGCTACTGCCAAGCCAGCGCTCATGACCATCCCAGTCAATGACCAGATGCTCATTTATACTCCTGAGTCGAAAGAAGCAATTGTGACTAAATTTTCTTGCTTAAGAAAATTATGGCATAGCTCGCCATCACTGTGACTTGAACCTGCAATCCTGCTAGGTCCCAGATTTTTTCAGTCTCCAAATGCACTGTCTAACCAATTGAGCTACAGAACAACACACACACACGCGCGCGCACACACACACACACACACACACACACACACACGCACACACGCACGCACTCACGCACGCACGCACGCACACACACACAGATATAAATTAGTTAACTTCTCACCCAAAGCCCACGTTTTCTGATATTCTGTACAAGAACAAAACGTTATAAATATACTCACGACAAAACACGGCACTGTCTCTCACCGTCATCTTCTTAAAATACCCCAGGAAGAGCGAAGGAAAGTGTATACAGTAACAAATCACTTATCTTGACTCGTATGGAGACGTTTGTCGCTGACTCTGAGCTCAATGCATTTGCAATCGCTCGATCAAATTTATCTTTCAACTCTTTCGAAGTAAAGATAGATAAAGGTCGCAATCCAGCTCGGGTAGACAACCGTAATAACATCCTAGTATTGTTACTATCAGAAAAAAACTACGTCCACTTCAGACGTTGTGACTTTAGTAAAACAGCTACGTTTCTGCGAAAAACTTCCTCGCAAAAGTGACTGTCTTCACTACTTATTGTCAGTGTTGCTGTAATTTCGTTATCGATGCAGACAAGTGACTTTGTGAATACCACTGGATGTAACTTCGTTTCTTTTTCATTCATATCTTCCAAAAGACCGGATTGCCAAAAACGCCGATGTGATTAAGAGACCATCGACGACTGTCACTATCTAAAAACTCTTTACAAGATGAGTCGACATAAAACTTAATGAAGCCGCTGGTTTCGCATTTTGAAAAAGAAACGCCCCATTTATCACAAAGGTTTCTTCCAATCCGAGAAATGTTAGACTTTGTATATAGTAAACAACAAAGCTTCTTAAATCCTAGTTCACCACTCAACGAAAGTACTTCTGTCAACAACCAGTGAGTATTCGAGTCTGTTCATTTTGCTTTAATACCACCTATTTCCTTCCTGTGTTCCATATTATTAATGAGATTGTTGGCAACTAATGCGTCGAGCATTGCTCTGTCTGAAAGCGCATAATTAATGTCCTCTGAAAGTTGATTTTCTGTTTCCCAACAAACTTTATCTCGAAACTTTATCTCGAAACCTTTTCAACAGAAAATCTACTTTTCCGTCAACTGCAAGAGATATATAGATTTAGAACACGCAGTCATGACTCGTAGCTCAAAGACGTTGCTTCCAAAACAAGTAATTGCACCCGATTAGGAAAAAAACAAGACAAAACTCCGTGGCCTTTATATACAATCAAATAATTAACAGCGAAAATTGTTAGGCAGGCAACACGCTATCCCAACAAAACTGATTTACTTAAAATATTAACATTTAGTGTTTTCAAACTTAAGATTCTAAACTTTGCAGCACGACTACCCAAATTATAGAAAAGGATAAATAGATAGCTCGTTGCTTGTAGCAACTATGGGCGCGTTCGGTTTGCAGTTCTGACAGTTCTAGAACTGCCCGAAAAGCTAGAACTCGCGTTCAATTTAGTTTTGGAACTGCAGGTCATTTGGCGTCACTAGACACCACACGCCAAGACATGTTTAGCTAACGTATGGCTAAACAGCTAGTCTACAGCTGTATTGTGCTGCTTACATAGCAACACTAGAGTCTACGTGTGCCTCTAGTCATCTATGCGTCATTGCAACACTTAGATTGTTGGCGGCATGTGGTCTTGTGACAATGAGCTCGTGCGTAGTATGTGTGACGAGTCATCGAGTCGTTGAGTCGGTTGTCTGCGCCTGAGTTACTGTACCCTAGCGCTTCTGAAAAAAAAGTTTGTGGGACAACAGCCATTTTTGTTTCAGAGCATTGGCACTGTGGCTTCCAATCATCGACATCCGTCCCAAATTAATCTCACGTAGCCAGACCATAATCCCGAGTACTCGTACCGCCTTCGCGCCCGAAAGTATATATATATATATATATATATATATATATGACGCGGCGGTAAGGTCTGGCTACGCAAGACCAACCGCACACTCGGGTGGCTTCAGAGGCTCCGAGCCTCAGGCAGTGCCCTCGTTCGCTCTCACACGTGCAATCCTCTAAGTTCCATCATCTACTATAGAACTTGTGCAATCATTTGTGTCTTTTCTGCAGTCGCTTGGTTGCCAAGTTCACGTAGTAGAAAGTTACCATAACTTGAAGTAAAAAATTGCATTTGGTACTCCAAGTTCCCGTTGTTCCCGTGACAATGCTAAAAAGCCTTAGATTCGCCACTTGTATTCAAAATTCCCTCTACACGTGTAGTTCATTGTCATTGTCTTGACCGACAGCGTTGCCAAACTGCTAAGACTTGCTACAATCTAATTCTACCCTAACGTTATATGGGCATTCGATTCCATACGCGGGCATTACTTCATCTATCTTGACACGTACTAGATAACTAACTATTTCTCATGGATTAACTACAAACATTGCTTGACGTATGCTCTTTACTTTCTGTTGAGCGTCAATTGCTTTTCAATCCATCAAAAACAAAGTGCATACACTTTGTCTCAAGCACAGCGTCGTATATGACATTATTGTCTCTACCTATAAACTGTTTTGACTGTAGAAATTGGAGTTTGTTGAAAGCTGGAAGACTTGGGTCATGTGTATTATGTGTTCTGATATGGGGTGCTGCCTACTGAATCTCAAATGAAAAGATTTTTGTCGTCATGTAATTCGTTCTACCATCAGTTTAAGAAACTACACCGATAGTTTTATGTCGTCTCCTACAAAGCTTCTGCAGCTGTGTTTTATGGACGTCAATTGTGGTGTTGCTCTGGCGGTCAACTTGGAAAATTACGATCGAGTTATCTGGACCAATTATATAAGGGAAATTTAACTGTTAATAGATGTCACGTCAAGACTATGCTGTATGCAGCGAAAATCTTTTCCTCTACCCGAGATGCGGCAGAAACGCAAGTTACAGTTCCTGTTTACTTTTCTTAGTATACATGCCTATATAATTCGATCTGTTTCACCTGCGTTTTTATTTTGTTTTGAGACGAACGCGATAACCTTAATCTTAAGAATTTCGTCTGGAGAGACACATTTCCCGGGGAACCATATTTTTTACTGCAATGGCTCTGACTAAGGGGAAACCAAATTCGCTATGTTTAATGCTAAAGGGACGTAGGAAGAATTGCCGAAAAGTAGAAGGCAAGCCTAAGTATATGTTAGAAAGAGGAAGGAAACTCGCATCACTCAAGATATAGCACTCTTTATTTAATTCATTAAAAGTATCAGAAATGACACCTTGCTTCGTAATAGTCGCACAAATTAATTAGTTGAGCTGTGAATAGTAAAATAGCTAGACACTTTCTTACAAATTTTTAAAAAATATTGAAATTTTTCAATAATGATATATCTGATTTCTAGCTTTTTACGTTGTGCAATGTATACTGATGAAGAAACATTGCTCCTACCATCAAACACAGCGTCAGGATTGCTTAAGTTAACTCTGCACACTGTTGTACAATATTCACCAGACACAAACTCGTAACGATGGCATGCAACCTTATAGTGACAATTATTGGCGTATTGACGTTTACGTTTTATGTTTTAGTGCATGAGTTTGTCTACGGACTACTGTACAAATCTATTCTCGGTCTGATTAGCTAATATTTTCCAAATTAATTATTAAACAAATGCAAGTCGAAACTAATGTTATTAAGATTAATTGTCTTATCATCATTTAACATTCAAGAGTTGTACCGCAATAATATTCTTGTTATATTTTTTGCTATTAGTCAACTAATGCTCTAAACAACAGACTGATTTATGACATTTTCCACATTGGGTACGTACCGTATATGTAACTATTCAAACTTCTCTCTAGTTCAATTATACTCACCATCATTGTCTAAAAGAATAGAGATATCTCTCATGACGGACAACATTGCCAAAGTGCTATGTCTTGCGACAGTCTAGTAATTGTTAACGTATATTCGTCTATCTTGTACGTACAGATTTTTTCGGTCAGAGCGTGTACCGCAATAGACAGAAAGGTCTCTTATAACTCGGACTTGTATAATTTTATGAGCAGCAAAAATATCTTTAATTAGATGTTAGTAATCATATGTCAAGATAAATAATTTGTGACTGTATACAATAGATACTTAAGAGCGAAAATTGATAGAAAAAACAGGTAACAAGCTACCCAGAAATGACTATAAAAGTAGTAGCATTTGTGTTTTAAAAGTTAAAATCCTACTCTTTAGAGAATGACAACAAAAATCATATACGGCAGCAGTTGTTTGTGAAAAGGATCGATAGACAGCTCGTTGCTTTCAGCAACTATGCTAATTGCTTGTGAATGCACTCGACATCTAGCACATTGAACCTGAAGTTGAAATGCCACAATCATAATATACTGTGATACATATACTGCACAACCAATACCCCACCCTACTTTAATTAATTAATGTGCATACATGACGTCATTGGACAACTTACTATTGTTGGTGTCTGGTTTTTTAGGTAATAGTTAGAGAACGTTTCCAAGGGCTGCAAGTGTTATGCTAACTGTTTAAGCACGTGACGTGATCTATCCTGAACTAACTTATCTCTATTATAACAGCAACAATAATAATTTATTCTCTAACACATCACACGGTGTAGTTCTAGTTTCCTCTTAAGTTCAAAAGAAAGAGAAAAGACAAGAAAACTATACATATAGAAAGCTAGTAAAACGACGCATGCACTCCTTAATTAGACCACTGTGGGTCGCCAGGAACAATAGTTACGTAAAAATTTAGTTGCACGAAAAAGTGAAGAGAAGAGCAAGATTTTTCTGAATGCGTTTGGTCTAGATACACTCTGCACAATCCACTATTGCGTAATAACGTAAATAATCCCGATTTATAGCTAGCTATAGATAGCGAGCCGAACAGTCTTATTACAAATATCTTGTGAATGACACCGCAGCGAGCGCACGGGAGCTTCAGGACCTGCATGTGACTTCAAAAGCACGACTTTCCTGGAAGACGCAAGGAAAGTGAACATTCTATAGACGTACAGTACTACTGCAATCTAGCAGACGCTTGCACCCGGATTAACGAGTTAGTTACTTTTCTTCATAGAAATGTAGATTTCTCATTGTAAAATAGCAATGAACTAATAATGGGTGGACATTGCAAGTGAATCAGTTTAGGGTCTCCAATCGTGTGCATGTAAATTTATGCATTTGCCTTCGCTTGTACGTTGTGTTCGTTCGCAACTCATGAATAGGCGAATGATTATTTCTAGAGGAAGCATCAGTATGTGATGACGTCGTGACGCCGTCGTACTTTGGTCCGGCGGCTTTGATTATATTCGAACGCTCCCGTACGTAGAGCAGCCGACCTCTGTATACGAGCGGGCCAGTCAAGATTCTTTGACGTTCCACAACGGTAACTATCTAGACACATTCGTGTTACTCGTGACCTTGTGGTGTAACCGTGTTCGGTTTTCGTGCATGGAGCAGATGAGAACACCGTCTAGATAAGGGAACTGCATGAATACGACAAGTAAATTAATTAAGACATGCTGGAGACGAGACGACGATCAATGTGCTATGCATGTATCAATTCGCTCGACGCTATGTTACCTTGGGATTTCTAATTATAGATAAGAGCCTTACAACGGAAGAGACGTTTGTCAGGATGCGGGCAGCATGTAGATAGAAGAACATCAACCGCCTTAGATAACCACCCTTCTTGGGGGGGGACTCTTCCGTACTTAAAACGCTCAACTGCTATATAGGGAGAAGATGTTTCAGGTCATAACCAACTGACTGATTGAAAGAAGTGACACAACGGAAACCACGAGTGACCTTGGCTTTCCGTTGCACTATGCATCTATTCCAATCACTAATAACAGATAGCAAATGAATAAATAAATAATTAAACAAATAAATAAATATATAACTTTTGAAGAAAAATTTTAAATTACAAAATTTTAGCGATAAAATTTTAAATGGCAAATACTATGGAGTTAATGACTTTAGCGAGTAAAAATATGTAATGGGATTTGACGCGGTTTTGTTGACGGGCACTGTCATCTTTGCTGTTTATGCAAAGCGTCGTATTATCTCGCAACCTAGTCTAACCCGGCATGCAATAATGAAAAATTGTGTAACGGACACAGAAAGCACTGCCACATAGTTCTAGCTTGTAATCCGTGTCGCTGTCACACCTTCCACACATTCGAGTACTCTGGCGTCCACACCAATAGGTGAAGGTCGGGCATGGTGATAGGGACCGTAGTGTGTACGACAACCGCTGCACACATAGATGGGAAGTCTTGAATGCATTCCATTTTATCAGATTGACCAGCACCCATCCCGTTGCAAGTGATATTATATTACTATCATCTGTATGCGTATAGGCTTGTTGACAACCGTAGAAACCGTAGAGACGAACTGCAGATGGACGTATTAGAACCGATACCCTAAAGCGCGAGATGTCCACTAGCTGACAGCTAGCTATCTAAGAATGGACTGACATCTGATTGGACAAATTAAAGAGCGAAAGTCTTACCTAGAGACGAGGTTGACTCAACAAGAAATTTGTCTACGGCACAGTGTCTCATTTGTGTCTTTATTGTTCTTCTTGGACTCTCCACTTTCGCGAATGGACGTCCACTGCAGAGAACTAAGGATAGTGTGCACCATAAAAAATCCCACACCAGCTCCTGAACGATGTAGACTGAGACATAAAACGTTTGGACAAAAAGATATCAACTGGATTAGACTTGCACCTGATGAAGAAATCGTCAGCATTCACAATACAAGCTTCACCATCTCTTACTGCCTGGGTCGCTGTCTTCGGCACAATACACAAACGTCAGGACACGTGATCAACGACGAATATGCGTGACACATGCAAAATCTGGTGAAGAGTTGCAAAGACAAATACATGAACTGTGAAGAGCTGAGTCCGTGCTGTGTCCCTAAATGATACCATGGAGACAACAATCGAGGCAATATCGAATTCAATAAAGCCAATGTTCATGTCGAGTATGTGAACAAGAATGGACATGTAAAACATATTTCCTATGAATTTCTGAATCCCACAGTTTGTCACTGTCAATAATGGAATGGCTAGACGCTTTCTTACAAATACTCAAAGAATTCTATTGTTATCACTAGATAATGTGCAAAGTTGATAAATTTTATAAATATCTAATTTTTAAAAATATTAAAATTTTTTAATAATGTCTAAGGTATATCTGATTTCTAGCCTTTTTCGTTGTGCAATGTGTACTGATGAAGTACTATTGTTCCTACTACTAAATATAGCGTCACTATTGCTTAACTGTGCAGATTTGGACAATATTCATCACACACATTGTAACAATGGCATGCACCCTTATTTTGACAAATATTACCGTATTGGCGTTTACGTTTCACTTTTAGTCCATGAGTTCGTCTACGACTTCTGTAGAAATCTATTCTCTGCCTGAATAGCTAACATTTAAAAATACAACCTCAATTAATTGCATGAAATGCAATTTCATGAAACCGTATTTTTGCGAATCCAAAATACGCGAATCCAAAATAGGGCGGAAAAAATCCATAAAAAACCATTCCAAAATAAGACGTCCCAACGGAGTTTCTAAACTATAGTTTCTAAACGGAGTACTGAAACGCCGCGCCCTAGCTAAACACTACACGTATTTGTTGAAACCCTGTCTTGGAAATTAACGTAAACATGAAAACTTCTAGTAAAGTACGGGACGTGTGAATAGTTGACAGTAGGTTTCATTCAGCTTGTGAAGGTATTTCTTGGTTGTCAAGTACACACAATCAATCCCTAGCAACAATACAAAAGGATGGGCGCCGGAACTTCACGAGGCTTTTCGTCGCCATTTGGTCAATTGCATGAATCGTGCTTATACTGATCTGCAGCCGGACACTGAAACGATTTTTGAAGTAAGTCTTGTAATGAAAAGTGGTCGTGGAGAGAAGAAATTTGAGGTTCGTGTCCTCGAGGAATTGCCCTTATATGACCACGCCCAGTTCTGTTGTGCGACCCAAATTACGAGCCTCGGTAAACAAGTTACTGTATCAGATAAACATCATTCGTATGGAGCCTAACAAACAATATTTATTATTAATGTGACAAAATTTGGAATCGTTTGCAACCAATTGCTCGCGTGCGGGCACTGCCTCCTCTCAGCCGACGTACAAACGTATACTGAGAACGCAACTTGAGCACGCGCGAACAATCTCAGCGCGAACAATCTCAGCACGATTACAATCTGCTGAGCGCAAATAGCACAGTACACTTTCTCCGCGCTTATATGCAGCAGACATACATCATCGCCACGTGA
This sequence comes from Corticium candelabrum, assembly GCF_963422355.1. Classification (NCBI taxonomy): domain Eukaryota; kingdom Metazoa; phylum Porifera; class Homoscleromorpha; order Homosclerophorida; family Plakinidae; genus Corticium; species Corticium candelabrum. The sequence continues at coordinate 2,828,962 of NC_085095.1, forward strand.
CTAGAATCGGCGTTGGCGATTTGTGGAGCAACAAAGCATGACACGTTCGTATCACTTCCAGTCCAGCTCGGACGGGACAAAATTAAATCAGTTCTATCAATCTGGTTGTCGTTCGGGCTGCAATCCGGTTGCCGTAAGGCGCTTTCTTGGTGGCTAGGCGAACCGGAGCAAACAGGAAAGGACCGGATTGCTGTCCGACAGATATTGTAAACCAGAGTGATATGTTTTGAGCAAGACCGCGTGACCGTCATTGAGTGTCCGACCGAGGATGATGTTGTCTGTCACTGTCTTCCTTGTGCTTTCTGTCGTCGGCCAGACAAACGGTGACACTCGGCGCCTCACGTGCACAGAAGCAAGAAGGCAGTGCGAAAGCGAAGTGATATGCAGATATTTGCTCTTCGACTACGTGTCCAAGTGCGAGACGGTCATGCAGAGTGCAAACACGTGCTCACAAGTATGCAAAGACAGCTACATCAGACTGATTTCCAACTCGGTGGGAAGCCTCTTGCACGAATGCAACTGCGGAACAGGAGTTCTGGGAGACATATGCACGTCTTTTGAGAACTCCGTCATGACGAAATGCTTTGGAAATGTCAGACCGACCTCTCCGGCTTCCGGCTTCAATCACACTGGACAGTTCACTTGTTTCAGTTCACTTGTTTCGACTTCATGAGGTGGTGCTGGATTACGTCCACGTGCGCATCTCGATACTTCGATTACTTGGACGTCTGTTCGTCTACCCTAGCGCACTTCACTTGTACACAACAGTGCAACGACTCGTTCTACAGTCTACTTCAGCATCCAATCGGCAACAAGTTCTCAAGCTGTGATTGTGGCAACAACACTTTGTGTCAATTTACACTAGACCATTTGATAAGAATCTGTTATGGTGGTAACTCGCCGGTTCCACCTCCGGTAGTGGATGTACCAACAGTGAAACCGGTTGGCTCCTGTGAGAGAGCTTTCTATAACTGCTTCGTGGACAACATTGGTTCGTGTGGAATCTACGTCATTCTTACACAGAGTTATTGCAGTAAATATTTTCCAGACTTTCTTAGTCTTAGGTGTCCTGCGTCATGTGCAGACAAAATGAAAACTGTAATATCTACCATTCCGTATGCAAGTGAGCTGACGACGTGCAATTGTCTAAATTCTACGTCTACAGAGTGCTCTGCCATTATGGGAACACGAAGACTGATTTCTGTGTGTGAAAGCACAGCTTCTGCGGCGGCTAAAATTTATAGAAGTGCATTGCATAATCTAGTCCTCACATTAATGTTAGCTGCTATTGGATGTGTCTTGCTGATGCTGTAGGTTGGACACGAAAAACTGTTACTTCGAGTTGTTTGGTAGACACTTGCACTTGTTTCTATCAGTGCCGTTGACGCTGCTTTTGCTAAGTTGCCTAAATTTGAAATTAATGCAATGTAAAATAGAAGGACCAAACCATACAGTTAGTCTATAAAACAAATCTGAAATTCGCAATTTGTGTTGTAACTTTCTTCCAACAATCTGAGACTAAGATATATTTTAGTATACACTTCTAGATCACCATCGCCGTATGTTGGCCTTCGATCAGATGTGGAGGAACTGTGCGACAAGGATTCGACTCACGCATGATGGTTACCATAGTAGCGAGAGCCTTCGAGAGCAAGGCCCCACTGTTGTAGACTTGTCACACTGTTTGTGTCACTGTCGACCAGACGCTAAATGTTGTCTCTCATTGTTCAAAGTTGCTAGTTGGGCAGTTGCAGACATACTGCGCAATGCAATTTCGATTTTCTGTCTCTGAAATTTCATGAAGGCCCAATGCTTAAGGTACCAGACTTATACCAACAGAACTACCCTGAGTAGGCTCCTTTCTAAAACAGTCAAAGGTAATTGTAAACAGAATGATATTTGTGCTACGGATGCAGCCTCTGTTTCCGAAACGACTTCGTTGTTAATCGAGTCGCAGCAGAGTACCGACAACTAATTTATAAAAGTGTATTATCATCTGTCAGACAGAAAAGAAAACCAATAAGTGACAAAATTAAAATCTCAGTTATTGCCTATAACGTTGAAAGCCGCAGAAAAGTTGTGGAGTACCGCTCGCATTCTGAATGAGCAACGAGTTTGTATCGCATGTGAAAATCAAGATCTCATAGCAATTGAAGTACGCTAACATCGATCCTGATATTACGCATCCCAAACGTTGAGCACAAATACAGTCAACTAAGCGTACGTATAGATTGTGTGTACCTGATGACCAAGTATCAGTCGAAGACGACGCTTTTGGGAAGTTATCAAAATGAATTTGAAGACAGTATTATCAAGAGGTCACAAGTGCTAAAGTTAGGCGATCTTCGAGAGCGCGGTTCGAAACCCTTGATCGTAAAATATCTGGAGAAGTAGGAAAGTATTGCAATATTTGAAAAATCGTTTTTATGTACAGTTCGGTGACACGATTAAGTTTTGGTATCCAACCGATCGTCGACAGTCATCCTTAGTGTACAACAACGCTATCCCACGCGGTCATCTTGTGGAAACATGTGTGAAAATCGCAGAAGAGGCTTATGACGGGTTGAAGTCACAAACGTGTGGACAGCAACAGACAGAATTGACGGTTGATGATGACGGTAATTCCTCGAATGTTTTGCCATTGCGTTATGCATGTCTGAGGAATATTGTTGTAAATGCAGAGCACTATGCCATCGCACCTTCTGTATGAAGATGCGGCTGTCTAGAAAAAGGCTGGAGTTCCTAAGACCTCTACAACCTACTTCATTGGATTATACAATGGACTGACCGCGCGATGTAAGCACAAATCAAGAAAAAGCACCATCAGTGAACGTTCATGTCGAGTGCAGTCAATTAGTCAATACATCATTTATTGTACTACAAAAGGACATTCCGAGACCTCATGGCTGGATACATCTTCATTGGATGGACAAATTACAGCACCGAGAGCCCTACTGGAGATGGTTAACAGCCTGCGCAAGTCAGCGATGCTCTTGCCGGTCAAATGATGTCGTTTGCACTGATGTTTGTGGCTGCATGGAGAATAGTTGTTGTAACAGGCCTCAAGAAGACCGAACTCGATCACGGTACAGATGAAGATGAAGACTCTTGTTGGTAGTGACGAACATAGTAGTTGACCAAAACTAATTATCCAGAAGTTATTAGTCTGAGCTACAAATACACGTGATTCGTGTCGTAATAAATAAATCTGGTTGGGCGAAGCTATCACGTGACTACACCATATCAAGTCTTTAATTGGCGTTTTAGGAGTACACAATTTGGATAAGGTTTGGTAGAAACTATACGTAACTATTTCTTCCATTTCCAATCTTGGTAGGTTGCGAAACAGTAAGAAATGCCAACCAGACTTGACGTCCAGACTATTGTACGCGGGAAATACGGCAATAAATAAAAGACATGATTACGACACTTTTGGACCTTTGTCGAGATGCCACCAAGTTTAAATCGTCTCTAGAGAACAAGAAAATTCTAATGAAAGTGAGAAATAGATGTTGGGCAAGCTTCGGAGCAAAACTGTTATCTAGGCGTCTTTTCAGACATGGCCCACGTACTCTACTATCGCTGCCTTCGACACAACACACAAACGGCGTGATACGTGATCAACGACGAATGTGCGTTACAAATGCGAAATCTGCTGAAGCGTTGCGAAGACAACAACATGAACTGTGAAGAGCTGAGTCCGTGCTGTGTTTCTAAACGATACCACGGACACAACAATTGAGGCAAAATCGAATTCAACAAAGAATGTTGATGTTGAGTATGTAAACAAGAACGCAATGTTAAAAAGTTTGTCCTAAGAATTTCTAAGTCCTACATGTACAGTTTGTCACTGTCAATAATGGAATAGCTAGAAACTTTCTTACAAATATTCAAAGAATTTTATTATTAGAACTAGTTCAATTACAAAGTTGATACATTTAATAAATATATATTTTTGAAAAATATTAGAATTTTCCAATAAGGATATATCTGATTTCTAGCTTTCCACGTCGTTCAATGTCTAAAAATAAAGTAATATTGTTCCTATTAGCAAATATAGCGTCACGATTGCTTAACTCTGCAGACTACTATACAATATTCACCAGACACAAAGCCGGAACGATGACATACAACCTTCTAGTGACAATTATTGGCGTATTGACGTTTACAGTTCATGTTTTAGTCCATGATGTCGTCTACGAACTACTGTAGAAATCTGTTCTCGGTCTGACTAGCTTATACTTTTTAAAATCTAAGCTCCATTAACTAATTAATTATTTTAATCCAAATGCAAGTCGAAACTAATTTCATCAAGATCAAAATATTACCATCATTTAGCATTAAAGAGTCGTACCACAATCATATTGTTGTTATACTTTTCGTTATTAGTAAGTCGATGCTCCAAACAACAAATTGAGTTATGACATTCCACATTGAGTGCGTACCGTATATCTAACTATTCAAACTTCTCTGCAGTCGAATTATACTCACCGTCATTGTATACAGAAATACAGATATCTCTCATAACCGACAACGTTGCCAAATTGCTATGTCTTGCGACAGTCGAATTCGACCTTAGCTTTAGTAATTGTTACCGAACGTTCGTCTATCTTGGCATTATATGTACAGACAGGCTAGTATAATGACAGATTTTTGTTTTTGGTTAGAAGGTGTACGGCAATTGACAGAAAGGTCTCTTATAACTCGGGCTTGTATAATGTTATGAGCAACAAGAATATATTTAATTAGAGGTTAGCAATTATATGTCAAGATAAATAATTTGTGGCACTGCATGCAATAGATATTTAAGAGCGAAAATTGATAGAAACAAAACAGGTAACAAGCTACCCAGAAATAACTATAAAAATAGTAGCATTTTGAGTTTGAAAGTTAAAATCCTACACTTTAGAGAATGGCAACAAAAATCATACACAACAGTAGTTGTCTGTTGCTTGTAGATAGCTCGTTGCTTGTAGCAACCATGCTAATTGCTTGTGAATGCATTCGACATCTAACACATTGAAACTGAAGTTGAAATGCCACAATCCTATTATACTGTGATGCATATAATGCACACCTAATACCCTCACCCTACCTTAATTAATTAATGTGCATACATGACGTCATTGGACAACTTACTATTGTTGGTGTCCGGTCTTTTAGGTGATAGTTAGAGAACGTTTACGAGGACTGTTGTGCTAACTGTTTAAGCACGTGATGTGATCTAACGTATCGCTATTATAACAACAACAATAATAATAATTTATTCTCTAACACACTACACAGTGTAGTTCTGCTTTCCTCTTAAGGCTAAAAGAAAAATTAAAGACACAAAAACCGTACATACAAACAGCTAGTAAAATGACGCATGCACTCCTTACCTACACCACTGTGGGTCGCCAAGAACAAAATTACCTAAAATTAAGTTGCACGAAAAAGTAAAAAGCAGAGCAAGCTGTTTCTGAATGCGTTTGGTCTAGATACGCTCCGCACAATCCGCCATTGCGTAATAACGTAAATAATACCGATTTATACCTAGCTAGAGATAGCGACCCGAACAGTCTCTTATTACAAATATACGACACCGAAGCGAGCGCACGGAAGCTTCAGGACCTGCATGTAACTTCAAGCAGCACGACTTTCCTGGCAGCCGCAATGACTATTACAGTAAACATCCTATAGAAGTAGCAGACGCTCGCATCCGGATTAACGAGTTAATTATCTTTCTTCATACAAATGTACTTTTCTCATTGTCATGAACTAAAGAGTAAAATAATGGGTGGACATTGCAAGTGAATCAGTCGAGGGTCTCCAATCGTGTGCATGTAAATTTATGCATTTGCCTTCGCTAGCAACTTGTATTCGTACGCAAGTCATGAAATTATAGACGAATGATTATCTCTAGAGGAAGCATCACTATGTGATGACGTCGTGATGCCGTCATACTATAGTCCGGCCGTTTCGATTATATTCGAACGCTCTCGTACGTAAAGCAGCCGACCTCTATAGGCCGGCCAGTCAATATTCTTTGACATTACACAACGGTAACTATCTGGACACATTCGTGTCACTCGTGACATTGTGATGGTAACCGTGTTCTGTTTCCGTGCATGGAGCCCATGAGAACACCGTCTAGATAAGGGAACTGCATGAATATGCGACAAGGACTCTCTCGAGACGAGCGACGATCAATGTGCTACGTATGTACCAATTCGTCCGACGCTACATTACCTCAAGATTTCTAATTATAGATAAGAGCGCTAGCCTTACAACGGAAGAAACGTTTCTCAGGATGTGGACAGGATGTAGACAAAGAAACATCAATAGGCTTAGATAACCACACCCTTCTTGGTGACTCTCCTGTACGTAAAACGCTCAACTACTAGGGAGATGTTCTAGGTCATAACCAAGTGATTGATTGAAAGAAGTGGCACAACGGAAACCGCGAGTGACCTTGGCTTCCGTTGCCCACCTATTCCAATCACTAATAACAGATAACAAATAAATAAATAACTATTAAAGCAAAATTTTAAATAAAAAAACTATAGAGTTCTTAACTTTAGCGAGTAAAAATATGTACTTGGATTTGATGCGTTTTTATTAGCCGGCACTTTCGTCTTTCTGATTAATTAATACTTTGTCATCTTTGCTGTTTATGCAAAACGTCGTATTACTTCGCATACAATCTAGTCTAATTCGGTAGGCAATTGTGTAACGGACACAGGAAGCACTGCCACATAGTTCTAGCTTGTAATTCGTGTCGCTGCCACACCTTCCACACATCCGAGTACTCGGGCGTCCACACCAATAGGTGAAAGGTCAGGCATGGTGATGAGTACCGTAGCGAGTACCACAACCGCTGCACACATGGATGGGGAAGTCTTGAATGCATACCATTTTATCAGACTGACCGGCACCCATCCCGTTGCAAGTGATATCATGTTTGACATCTGCACGCGTAGGCTTGTTGACAACCGGAGAAATGTACAGTAGAGGGACAAACTGATCGACGTAGTAGAACTGACATGATAAAGCAGGATGTCCAATATCTGACAGCTAGCTATATAAGAATGGACTGAAATCAGATTGGACAAATTGAAGAGCGAAAGTCTTATCTAGACGAGGTTGACTCAACAAGAAATTTGGCTGCACATGGCTACGGTACAGTGTTTCATTTGTGTCTTTATTGTTCTTCCTGGTTTCTCAACTTTCCTGAATGGACGTCCCCTACAGAGAACTAAGAATAGTGTGCACCAAAGAATCCCATGCCAGTTCCTGAATTATGCAGACCGAGCCATAAAACATTTGGACAATAAGATATAAAAAGGGGCCTGGGTGCTGATCAAGTGCTGCATGCCAGAATTTGCCTTGTTGAAAGAGGTTTTTTCCTATTTTGAGGACGTCTACCTTTGGATTCAGAAGTGGAATACTGCAGGTCGAGACGGGCATACTCGAGCATACGTGTTGGAACTTGGAGGCTCTATTGTCTTCTATGACTCTTGTGAAGCAAAGCAACTTGCTGGACCATTCAGTGCTTCAAGCGGTCGGAATGGGCGACGGGAAGAAACTACTCGTATCGAAGTACAGTGTTGAGGATCGTCAGTGTTAGCGCTCGTCCTGATCACATAGACGCAACCCAGTCTAGAGTCTACCTGTTTTAGCAGTCTGTTAATTTGTAGCCGTGGAGCCGTTTTGCTACTTTACAGTCGATCCGCCAAGTGCGCCACGGCGGTCTATTTATTTTCTAGCGAGGGCATCCGCACCCCCGCAATAGAGTACACGTGAATAGTTGGGCACTCGAGGAAGAAAGTAATAAATAGATAATCATGTGTACGTCCTCAGACAGTCAGATACCCGATATCCGAGACTGCAGTGTATGGGTACTCTAAAGCCACATAGATATCGTTTTTGGATTATCGCATCGACGTAGAAGCTCTCTTCGAATTCGCTTGCGTACTCGTTGCGTGGGCTGGACATTCTGAGAGAATCGACTACTTCAAGAGAACGACGACACTCTCCAAGATGGTGGGCATACTATTTGCCTGTACTGCAATGGTATTGTCGAATTCGAACTCCTCAAGAGACGGTTTTGCACCGAACTTTTCCGCGAACGACTACGGGCAGTTTGGTGGTATGACGCAGCTAGATACAAGACGTCTCCTTCCTTCGGAAATTAGTAACATCAAACGTACTTTCAGTGCACCAGAAATGTTTTTCTTTGTTTTCTCTAACTTGTAAGAACTATAGTCTGATGTAGTTGTGAACTATACCTAGATTCTGTCTGGTGCATGGTCACCACTCTAACATTCACAAAACTCCATAACACAAACATTGCACACACAATCTTATGAACCAAGCAAAGACATGAATAATTTGAAGTACTCCGTGTCTCAAGTGATTTCACGTTGGTTGGAGTAGATCTTTCCAGGTCTTTGCTGTCAAAGAAGCTCTGCGACATCTCAGTAACCTTGAAATGACACAACATCTCATGAAGACATAGTACACAGAACTTGTTTGTGTGCATATATATTATTTACTATTATGATGTTTTTATTATTATTGTCATTATTAATTATTTTCATTATTATTTTTAAGCCTAGGATAATAATAATAATTATTATTGCTGTTGTTGTTAGTTGCTGTTAAGTTAAAATAGTCTACAACTCATTTAAAAACATTTATTTAGAATATAAAAATTATTTCAACAGCCTCTAGGAAATGACTCTCTCTGATAAATTTGGATTGTTGAAGGAGTAAAATGGACTTTTTCTGGCCGCATAAATGATGAACAGACGAGTACAATGATAGCATGAAAGCCACAACATAAAAGACAACACAACAGTCAATAGACACTTGGCGACGAAGAATCAGATGATGAGGGCTCTTCTTCGTCAAATTCTCTTGGCACATCTGCATCCATATGCACACATATAAAAAAGTTTCCCACTTCCTTCTCAACGATCGACTACACTTTGGACACAAGCAAGACTGTATATCAAGCTGAGATGACGTCATGATCCACTCCTTGAATTCTTCGTTCCACCTGCTCATTGTAGTGTTGAAAAACACTGGAAAACCTACGACTATTCTTGCAATACAAATTTTTTTTGTTAAAATTAGAAAACGGCAATAAGACTAGGCATAGTTGTCACCTACCTCTAGCTGTTGCAGTAAATAAAATCCAAGATCTACTGGTAAATGCAACTACAACTAGAGACGCGACCTAGATCAAGAAAATCGCTGAACAGACACAAGGTAATCAGCTCTAATCGATTTCAAATCGAGAAGCCCGCCAACTACTGCTCAGGCGCAGAAATGTGGTCTCTACACACTTCTCCGTGCGTGTGCACGGTCGATAGGTGGGGCCCTTTGCTACACCTGAATCGGCGAAAAACGCCTGTGCACACAATATTATAAATTCACCAGCAACGTTAATTCTTGTCTTCTACTTGTTGCATGCAATTTCAAACAGAAATAGCCCAAGAGACAAAAGTGCACCGACAAGACGTGACCTACCTTCCGGAAGTGTTCGCGCTCCTTCCCACCTGAAACGCAGCTGATTCCAGTCAAACTTGTAGAAATGATAGATATTTACAATATCCATAGTTGCAGCACACGTTGCTGGCTGTAACGGTCCTCGTCTTTGCTAAAACGATCAGGCGTCTCCGCTGCAGCAAGCGCATAATTCCAGGATATTAGAAAATAAATTTTGACGTCGCCTACGCAAATAACGCACTTGGCGGATCGACTGTTTAGCAGTTACATTCTATTATAACAAAATTTCTGTTGCTGTTTTACTAGCAAACTTACGTAGAAAAAGCAGCCGGCTGTAGAAATAGAAGCTAGCAGCAGCTGCAATATTAGCAAACATCTATTAGATTAGCATTTCAATTTTTACCGTGTACGGTTCCTGATACGCTATAATGTTTTTAGATTATAAATTAGTCTAACGTTTAGTTCCTATGACTGTTGTTAAAGTAACGCGACGAAAAGCAATCAGCAACTGCTTTAATTAAACTGGACCGCATAATCTCGTACACAAACAGACCTACCCACTTACGTAGCTTGTGAAACCAAAAACTGCACAGCATTATCGTATTGCAACGATCTAGGAGAGTAATATGCTCGTAACGATGTTTCTGGGCCCTTGTTCTTGTGTACTATAGGCGAGGCTGCGTCTTCAATCAAAGAGAAATGGACGATTATTAGAAGATTTCGATCTGCCAAGGATGATCGAAGAAAACACAACACATATACGCCCACGTTTCCGGACACTAAATAATATTCTTGTGATAGTATTCGTTATTAGTCAGTTATTGCTCCAAACTGATCAAGTTATGACATTCTACATTGAGTACCGTATATCTATTTAAACTTCTCTCTCTAGTTTAGTTATTTATACTCACCATCATTGTCTACAGAAATGCAGATATCACTTTTGACTGACAGCGTTGCCAAATCGCTATGTCTTGCGAAACTTCAATCGACCTTAGCGTTAATAATTGCCTCAGTACGTTTGTCTATGATAGTATGCAGATATAGCGACAGATTTCTGTCGTCGGTAAGAGAGTGTACCGTAATTTTAAAAATGGTCTCTTATATCTCAGATTTGTATAAATTTATGAGCAACAGAAATAACATTTTTAATTAGAAGTTAGCAATCTTATGTTAAGATAATTCGTGGCCCTGTGCAATCATATAACTATGAACGAACATTGTTACAAACGAGACAGGTAACAAACTGACTGTAAAATAGTAACATTTTGAGCTTTCAAAGTTAATTAATATCCTACACTTATGAGAGTGACTACCCAAATCATACACAACACTTCTCTGTTATAAGAATAGAGAGATAGCTCGTAGCTTGTAGCAACCATGCCAATTGCTTGTGAATGCCCTCTACATCTAGCACATTGAAACTGATATTGAAATGCCATAATAATTAAGAAATCATGTGATACATAAATTGCACAACTAAATATCTTCACTCTACTTCAATTAATTAATAGTAGAATCGCACGACTGACAATAATTAACTAGATAACCCCTAGCACTGACTCTAACTTTAACTCTAATTCTAAAACCCTACACGTACACGTATACACTATGGTGCATGTGATTGTGCCATTGACCCAATATTTCTTATTATTTTGTCGGATTAAAATGGGGGTTTTCAGTGTGTCTGATTGTAGTCCGACTGCCTGACTGCAGATTAAATTATTATCAGTCGGAGAGTCGAATCTGGTTACTGTCAATTACGGGTATATTGCACGCAAATGTGTGTTTCGAAAAAATATCTGTGTCATGTACTCGGCGATCTTATAATTAGGGTTAGGATTAGAAATGGGGTTAGGATCAGTGTTACTGAGGGGCAACGGCCATCTCGAAGATCAGCAGACGAGACACTCCCACATTTTGTGTAGACTGTCATTTGGAATTAGGCTGCAGTTCTCATTTTCATTCATTGGAGTAACTAGTTTTCAAAAATCAAGATTGTCATAGCAACAGTATCACAGACAATCCCCGCCCACTTTTCTGTGTGCGGACTGTTGTGCGAGGTCGGGATGCCACGTGGCTTGTAAGACCAAGTCTACTAGGTAACATAACGTGAGTCTACATACGTTAGGGTGTTTTGTGTGGTGCAATTTAATGTATTAATGCATTAATTTATTAATGTATTAATTTATTAATTTATTAATGTGCGTGCTGGTGTGTGAGTGTGCGAATTGGTCGTGTGTAGGGCTTACTCCGGAGGTGGCGATGAAAGTGACAGAGAGTCAATGTTGGTGTCGGGTCCGCTCACGTTCGATACCCCGCCGCCGGTGACCATGCCCGTGTCCCCTCTCGTTAGCTCCCGTTTGGGCTGCTACCAGTACAATGATCTCCCGTTTAGGGCTGCTATCATTTTCGGTTCCCGCTAGGGGCTACCACACTGGCTCTTTCCAAACTTCTTCACTTTATACCATATTTGCTTGACAAATGAAAGAGTTTCTTTGTGAGGGAAAATTCCACAGTATCTGGTGGAATACTTGCGTGGTGATTGTGGAGTGACAACTGTGGATGCATGATCTTGAAACTTTATTTGTGGACATGCAAAGACGAATGGCGTGATTTGGGAAAACCCTTTCTTCCTCCTCCTCTTTTCTCGTGTGTGTGTGTGTGTGTGTGTGTGTGTGTGTGTGTGTGTGTGTGTGTGTGTGTGTGTGTGTGTGTGTGTGTGTGTGTGTGTGGCGCGTAATATATTCTGCACTAGGATCGTGAACAATAAAGTTTCAAAGTTGCCAGACACATTTTCCCACAAGGCTGAACTATAATTAATATTATTATTATTGCTATGTATGTCACACACAATACCTGGTGTAAAAAAGAATATACGAAAAAGAAAAAGAATAGCTAGTATGTATACAGGAGTATCTGCAGAAGACAGAACACAAATAATTTGTCTCATTTTAATAAATTGTTACTCAATCCATCTCCATATTCCTCACTCCATCTTCCTCCCTCAGCCCGCTATCCTCACATGCTAGCTACCTCTTTGGAAAAGATGTGCTATGGTGACATAGCATCAACATCCGCTTGCAAAAGGTATGTTGCACTGCACCTTCCCTAGCTATAACTCCCCTTGGAAAAAGGTATCCAACTGTCTTCCCCTTGGAAAAGGGTACGCTGCAACCTACCTCCTCTCCCCCTTGAAAAGAGGTCTGCTGTACTTGCCTCCTCTCCTCTCCCTTGCTAGATGTCATCCATAACCCTGCCTGGAGATTACGTAACTGCAATAGCCCAATGTAGTAGATTAGAGAGACAGATTTCATCGTACCCTAATCCGGGGTAGAGCAGTGTTTCGGATGCAGTAGATTAGTGGCGAGAGCACTAGAAATATGTTGAGTTGTGTGGTCAAATTATCATGCTACATGCACAGCTTCAGTCATATCACTGATTGTTTAGCCTGCCCTTGCTTGTCGAGCTTTTGCGCGTGAAGGAAACTGGCGCAAATCAGAGTACACTTGTAACTTTGAAGCAGCATGTGCAAGATAGTCAATGGCACGTGCACAAAACGAACCTGTCATGTGACCAACTTGCCGTCATGTGACCATGCAGCTTTGCCGTGTACCCGTACGTGTAGTCGGAGCGAGTTTGATACGGTGTACCTGAAGCCAGCCACTTCGATCTAGTGAAAGGTTGGATGAAAGTTGTGGTAATTATATGTGAGTTATGTGGCATGTGAGCCGTCCAGAAGTGTCGCAGAAACTTCAATAACTTGAGCCCTTCTCGTGAACTGTGCGTAACACCGGCTGTCAACTGCTCCTTTCATCGACTGTAGACAGACTACAAGCCGACGCTATCGCTCCTACGAATTTGTCTTAATTAATTAGAACGCCAGTAAGGGTGGTGACCCGTTAGGGAGTACTCCCGCCCCGGCCACGAGTCCCTTTGCTCTCCGTCGCCCTAAAGCCTCCATCTAATTAGACTCGAACCAGTCTCTCCCCGCCTTCGTCATTCCCCAGATTGTCAATCCCCTCCGGATTGTCAATCCTCTCCGTGGAGAGGATTGACAATCCGGGGAATGACGAAGGCGGGGAGAGACTGGCTCTAATCTAATCGGCACAGTATAGAAGTTGCTGGAGTAGGGAGTAGTCATGAGACGTCATTGCAAAACCAGTTTGGTGTCGCGTCCAAGTGTTGACAAAGTTTATAGTATTGCACTCCTTCACGTATCATCATCGTTTCTCCTATCATCACCGTCTCTCCTTTCCTCGCTACTATGGCTCACAGAAAGAATTTGCAACAAGCGACGTCGGTCCATTTCCACTTAACGTGATAAATAAAGAGAGACCTACTGCATTAATTAATTAATTAATATCATTTTATGATGTACAGGGATGTAGGTCATAATTAAATGATACATTGAATGTAGAACTGCATGCTTTTTATGCAGTTATCAACCTCTGATAAGAACAGTGCAACATGTGCGTAGGTAAGTTTAATAGCATTTCACATGTAGTTGCAACATGTGTTAAGACTTCATGATGTGTGTAAAAATGTATTAATTTGTATTATGATAATGATTGAGGTACTTTGACTGGGACATTACAAACCATTAGTTTTCCATCATTTCTGTAGTAATTATGTTTGTTCTTTGTGATAATTTGTTAATCATGCGAATTTGTAGGTGCTGTCTGTAGACATGGCTTACAGACATGACATGTCATTTTCTCAGCAGTGTTTACAGCTGTCAGCTGAAAACATTGCAATGAGAATACTTGATGTAGCAAGTAATTTTATGGAGACTGGAGTTTGGAATGGAGATCTTATTCAAGAATGGAGGCAATCAGTTCTTGCTTATCTGAATAAGCTGGAAAGAGAAATGCAGCTTCATTTACATTCAGAACATCAACGTAGGTTACAATTAACTGTTATAGAATGTTTTAGTTTTGAAACGTTTCAGACGTTTACAATGCTGTTGTGGTTTTTCTTAGAAGATGCTTGTACTTAAATATTTGACCAGTATTACTAAATGCTTGATTATAAGGCTTTCTGGTTTGACATTTGGCACTGATAACAGTGCTAAAAAAGCTGTCATCTTGGTGGAAAATGCCAATGGACGTACTGTAATTCTGATGATTATTTCTAGTTGACATGTAAGAATTCTAATACGTCTTTCAGTTGTACAAATTATTTGATTGCAGCCTAAGGTTTTAGACAGCTGCTGCTTACACATTTTTTGCCTTTTCTATTTTTATTTTGACTTTTCTTCTTACTTGCCTGCATGCTTGGTCAACTGCTAACTCTAGCGGCTAGCATACTTGTTTCTTCCTTTTTCTACTCTCTTGTCTCTCACATGCATTTTACGATGTTTTGCTTGCACAACATCTTGAGATATGGCATGCTCTGAGTGATGAGCTTATTACCACTCAAATTCCTTTTGTAAGATTAGAATTGTTGTAATTGACGTATCACAGATTTGTGTAGGCAATGCAATACAATACGTTTTCTTGAGTCTTTGTCTAGAATGGTCATTTAGTTTTGTAATTGTCATTTAGTTTGTAATTGTAGGCATAAGTCACAGAGTTGATGTGCCATTGGAACAACGAATTGTACAGACATCAGTTGGATATAATGCAATGTTGTCTGAAATATCTGACTTTCTTGAAGCTGGAGAATTTAGTAAAAATGTCGTTGACAAATGGAAACAATTTGTTATAGCATTTGAGAACGAACTGATGATGCATCCACAACGATATGTAGTTTTTAAGCGTGCAGGTAATTTGGAATGAATGTTTAATTTTTAATATTTTTTTAATGTGATCTATTTTCAGAAAATTCTACAACTGTTAGAGCACGTACCATGGATGATGAAAGGTAAGAAGAAACTTTGTACATGAGAAACTTTGATTGTGTGGAGACTTGACATACACAGCTGGAAAGAAGAGACAAACAAGAAACACAAGAAACAAGGGAATGTTGATGCAAGTGCAAGCACAGAATTTGTAGGGGAAAAGGCAACTAGTAAATATGCAGAAGAAGTAACAGATACACAAGGTAATGATTGATGTTTATGTGTTCAGTGAATATTATACTGAAACTTATAACTCCAATACAATCTATGGACTACTAGGAGAACTAGTAACGCTGTGTATCATTTTGTTACCCGTCTGCACGTTAGTTATGATGGGAAGTGAGAATATTTATATTTATTAACAGAACACATTTCTGTATAGCTAGAGATTGTTTCAGAGTCGGTCAACTGGTTGAGATGTCAATTGCTTTGCTATACAGAGTGAGCAGAAGTACTTGTAACATCTGGCATGGTTGATATCTCTTTGGCTTATGAGCGAGGATATAGTGAGGTTTTGTGTAGCATTGCACGTTAATCTCTTGTCAGCTAGTTGTTGTATCAATTTTTGGGTGATTTCTCAGTGCACATGCGTTACTGCTGTGTCTATTTGCACAGTGAATGTTTAATAACAAAAATTGATTCTTACGGATAAGAAGTAAGGTTTTGTTGAATTGTAAGTTGATTAATTTGAGGTTTTATGCAAAAGAAACCTTTGTTTTGTGTTATGGGAGATTTCTAGGTGGAATTTCGCAGTAGTATACCAAAATCCGCCTTGTCTGTTTGTCCTACTAAACTTTGAATGCCCAGTTGATGGCACACTGAGGTATTGGCATCTCTGTTCCTTTCATTGTTTCAGTTTCATTATATGCTAGCCACTGCTAGGTGGCTGTAAGTCTTGAGCAAGCCTATGTAGTGTGTATGTAGTGATACGAATGACAGCTATAGGTTTGTAGTAGTAATGTTTAGTCACTTTAGTTGTTCCAGGTGAGTTTCCAATTATACTAAATGTGTTATAAGTGTTGCTTTTATTTAACCTCTACCCAATGGCTACTGGATCGCGATACAACCGCAACGCTGTCCACACTTGCAGCTGGATCGCTCAATCCGATCGCGATAAATCCAATTCACATTGGGAGGTGGTTTTGATTGTGATCCAATTAGAAATAGTGGGTGTTACCTCCACGTACACTACGCGTGTAGTCGGAACATCTAACTGTATCAACGCTTTCCAGAAGGAAAGAACCCACACGTACACATTGGTCATAGGTGTTTGCCTTTCTAATGCAAACAAATCGTATTGATATAGATTGTTAATATTTGGTCAGCTGGTAACCACACTCTAAGTACCAGCAAGTTTGACTGAGAATCAGTGTTCAAGATAAATACTTAGAAAATTTATTTTGTTATTAAGTCTGACTTTTCTTACGTGGCATCTGGGTAGGTCTTCTTACCTTCCAATTATTTGGCATATAGTGCTTTCTGACGGAATATTATTTGTGTAGTTTGTTTCGTATCATTATGCAATCAAATGTATATTATAGTGCAGTATTACGTTATTAGATGCTCATCTGCTGCATTCTTCATTCATGAAGAAGGAGTTTTCTTCTTTGGATTATCAGTCTGGAGATAGGAGTGTGGGTTTAACTGAATGTGACAGGTCAGAAAATAATGCAAAGATAATCACCATTACTGTAAATCTAGAAATTTTAGTGTGTACTCATAATTTAGTACTTCTGCCCATGAAGTTGTTCGTACACATGTTGTTTTAGTACAGGACATTGGTACCGTACTGTAGCTGAATTCAAGTGCATCTATCTATAAATTTTAGTATTCATGTTATTTTAGTACAACCAGGCTCTGCATGAAAATAACGAAAATTTTATGAGTACGAAAATTTCTGGATTTGCAATAATATGTGTGTTTGTAGTGATGGTGATTCAGGCAAAAGCAATGTATCTACCACCTCTTCATATGCTCCAAGACAAGAAATGGCTAATTTGCAGACACTTCATGGAACAAAGCAAGCGTGAGAAGATATACAGACAAGGAATATAATGAGATGTTCTTTCTAGAATATGTTTGATCAATAGAGCGAAGTCTTCTTTTGTGAGCCTCAGTGATGATTTACGGTTTCATCATTTAAAAGCAAAGCAGAGTTGTTCTGATAAAAGCCATGTGATGGTGGGTAAAGGTAAATAGTTTTCTATGAGTGAAGATTTTTTATTGTAAATTTACATTTTGTATGTAGGAGTCAGTCTATGTGTATCACATCGTCTTCTTCTAATGCTGAGTGTTGAAATTGCTTCAAAATGGAGAATTGTTGCTTGCAGTCTTCAACCAGAGGCAATGGCAGAACATTTACAGGATGAAATTGCTTCCCAACATGCAGGCAACCTTCAGAAACAAGCCTTTCATATGCTTGAAGCTTGGAGGGATAAACACAGCTGTGATGCTTCTGTCAATACAATGTGTGAAGTTCTGATGAAAGTTGACTGCAGAGATGCAGCAGAGAAAGTATTTGGTCACAGAGGTGTACAGCAGGTGTACTCACACCAAAGAAGTCAAACTAACTATGAAGGTCTGATAATTGTTAGTGGTGCATGTATCCTGAGGAGGCTGGCTTAATTACTTGCATGTTTAAGAGGGAATACAAAGTTTCTGTTTACATATGGTATGGCTGGCTTATTTTGTATCTCGTATCATTTTATATGTTGGACACCTAGCTTACGTGTTGGTCATCTGATTTGCTTAAAGGGGAACACTCACCAAATACTAAAACTTGCTGAAATAGAGATACAAGGCCTAGTATCTTCCTGCAGGAAGTTTACGGTCCACCCAGCCAGCTACAGAAGCAGAGAATGGGCTATGAGTTGTTCAGACCAGGGAGACGTGAACTTTAGAAATTGGGGGGGGGGGGGGGTGAACTTCATGATGCTATGGGACATGCTCACTTTTACAGACACACCCACTTTATTGTCTTCTAATTGACTGATACGGTAGAATCAGTAGCAGATCTAGACTGGAACAAGGGTATCTATACACGGTATACAGCTTTGGTCCTTACAAGTATTTACAGACCACAGTTTTATGACCACGCCTACAAATATGGGGCTATAGCCTGGTCTAGCCCATACCACGTTATGCCCCTGTTCATAAGATTCTCTGTATGTGTTACTCTCGGTCCTCATTTGGAAGTAAATACTTTAGGTTTAACCGTACCAAGTCCTCGTAATGTATCCAAAATGCGACGAGATATGAATGGATCCATGAACTCATCTAATAAGGGTCTCCTTTTGAGGCTCCATGTTTGTATTGACACATTCGATACTTGCGTGATAAGTTTGGGGTTCTAGTTTGTTTTAGTCAATAAATCACAACTTGACACCATATGTCTCACAATCCTTATCTTGAAAAGTGCACAGGTATCGGACTTCCTTGCTAACCAACAACCAGAGTTACTAATACCGGTACTAAATCCGCCCACACAGATAATTTCAATGCTGTATTTCTCTGTTATGGTAAACGCCTACAGTAGATGGTTCCAAAGGGTTGTGTCATGAAGTGACAGCTTTTTCATTTGAAAGATAGTTGATTTTGGTGAGAGTTCTCCTTTGAATAGGTGATTGCTTTAGGAGAGACACAATTACTTAGCTGCGATATATGGTCCTATTCAAGCACTCGATGTTTTAGGGATCTATTGAAATTGCATAAGCAATCAATCTACAGTGAGAGTTCTTTGCTTGGGATGATTAGATTATTGATTGTTAGTTATAACATTACGGCCTTTGAAGACAAATGTAACCGATTGTCCCATTCTGGAAATGGGTAGGTTGGATTTGGTGCAAATGCAATCAGAATTTGGAGAGAAACGCAATCGCTAGTAGGGTGGATGCAATCGGCAAGAAATCTTCAATCGCTGTAAGCGTTGCGAAGGACGACGATGTGTACAACCTAGACGGGACTGGTGCAAGTGGGCGTGCATTTGAATGAATTGGAAGGTGATAGTTAAATATCCCGTTGAAGACAACTAAAGGGTTAACGGAATTTCCCATTCTGGGAAATTAGCAGCGAGTTTCCCGTTCAGAGCTAGATATCCGGGCAGCAGGAAAGTGAAAGTCAGATGCAGTTACTTACTCGTTGTATGCAAATTTATGAGTATTCCATTCTGAGAATTTATCATGAAGTATACATCTCGTTCACATGCATTTTTCCTCCGACCTGAACAATGAGCAGCCGGACTGAATTCTCATTAAGTATTTCGTTCAAAGTATATCTCGTTCAAGTATTACGATTTTGTTTTGAGAAAATAGCAGTGACTAGCCATTCGTCGCCCAGGCTGATAAATTATTGATTGTTAGTTAATATCCCGTTGAAGACAAATGAAAATGTAACCAAGTGTTCCGTTCTGAAATTTAGCAGTGAGTTTTCCGTCCAGAGCTAGATATTCGGGCAGCAGAAACTTGGAAATTACATGCAGTTATATGCGCAGTTCTGGATGTGCTTAATGAAGTCTAATTAATCTTGCTTTTCTCCCTTTATCGATAGAAATCGACATACTCTTGTGTAGCGCTCAATCACTGCAAGGAATGTGTAGGTTGGATTCTGTGTAAATTGCTGGTGTGGGTGTGCATTGGAATGATTTTAGTATCCCATTGAAGACAAATAGAAAGGTAACCGAGTGTCCCGGTTCGAGAAATTAGCAGCGAGTTTCCGTTCAGAGATACATCGGGGCAGCAGAAATTGGAAGTCACGTGCAGTTATTTGCTTACTCGTATATACAGTTCCTGTACATAACTTATTCATTTCTCGTCTGATTCACTCGCAGCCATTTCAACAGTCCCGTTGAACGTCGTCATTTCCAAGACGTTGCTGCCATTGCAGGGAACAGGCGTATTGACTGTGTCAGCTAGTTGACACGGATACTCGAGCAAACGAAGGTAGGCATACGTTTTGAAGACCTGAATATACTAAAAAATATCTTGCCTTTTTCGATGTTGCCGGCAAACACAACACGCTCAGTGCATTCCATTTAAGGTCAGGAATGGGCATTTTAAATTTGGTGAATATTGGATGGGCCGTTCCAGAGAAATTTGCGCGAGTGGAGGCGGATTCGATCAGCAGGAATTTGCGTGGTCCTGAGAGAAGTCCTGAAGATGGCGACAGCTTCACTGTCAGCTCTATAGATTTGTAGTGCTGCTACTCCCCTTTCTTGGAGATCCTCTCTTTTATATGAATGGACACACGTGCATACACACACACCCGGAGCTTGGAATTTTGCCAATACCCACTATGGGCTTCAGCATCGCAGAAGTTTCCGCCAGAAAGTGAGGTCATTTGCTTGTGACAGGTCAATATTCAATGATACCAGATCTCGTTGTATGGTATCAAGCCATCTGTTCTTTGGACAATGCTGAGGACTTTTCATATTATGTAACTTGCTTCTTAGCAACAACTTTTGTGGACAAGAGATGTTCACCCGTTCTAAATGACCAAGCCACCGTAATCTTTGATGTTGAATTTGAAATTCAATTGGTTCTCCTTTCAGATTTTAAGTTGAGGGTATTTCTTATCTTGTTTAATCTTGTTATAGTACAGCGCATCTGAAAAGTGGTCAGTCTTCGAATATCTACTTGGGTGATTGCCCAAGTCTTACAACCATGTAATAAAACTGGCATCACTAGTGATCTAAAGACTCGCAGTTTTGTGTTCTTGCTAAATCCTCAGTTTACACACACACACACACACACACACACACACACACACACACACACACACACACACACACACACACACACACACACACACACACACACACACACACACACACACACATACACGCACATGCACACACACGCACGCACACACACAGCTCTCCTTTCTATATAGAGATGTTTCTAATAAAATGGGGAAGATTACAACCTTTTTCAATCGAAGTGGCCAGTGGTCCAGCAGTCACATGTCTATAGTGCATGCGCAATGACAACGCTTCTGACATTTCCTCTGCACGAGCACATACAGTTCGACAGTCACGAAGCAGAAAACAACATTACAGTTTTATACTGTGCTTGTTGGTCTAAATGGAGGCTCTAGGGCGAGGAGTAGCGAAGCGACTGGTGAGGCGGGAGCACCCAGCAGGTGGTATACTGTTCACCACCCTTGTCGGCGTTGCCAACAAGAGTCGAGACAAATTCTTAGGGGCAATAGTACCTGTTTCTATTCTGCCAACGATAGGTGGAAGAAGCAGTCGGCAGCCGTGTTACATACAGTACATGAGTTGTTAAACAGGAAGTGCCGGACCTCTAGCCTTCCAGTAGACGTAAGTAAGGCTGCTAGACCGCTAGCTACTGCCTTTTCAATCATAGAGTTATTGTACTTATGGGGCATTACATGTATTTAAACATGTGGAGGTCTTGCTAATTGAACAAATTGCAGTTCAGTTTACTGATGTAACTTTAATAAAGTGTTGTAAACTGTAAGTATGTAACTGTGTCAGCGCTTCTATTTCTGCAAATTGATTGGCTGGAACTAAACAGAGTAGAAAGTTAAAACAAAGGTGACGAAGGAGAGCCAAATCGCATTGGCAATAGTTTTGTTATTTAGATTGTAGTCAGACGAACAATTTATCTGTGAAATCAGAGGAAATGAACTCTGTTGAGTTGGTTCAGTCTGAAGATAGAAGTGAGAGAGACATCCAACTTGACTGGTAAGAACACCATTTAACGGGAAACCAACAGTTTAGATTTGTTTAGTGTATCTCTGTTGGTAGTAATACTGTTACAGACGAGGCTACCGTTACAGACGAGGCTGCTGTCGCGACTCTGCATTTGGATAGGCTACACATATCTAATGAAACACAGCAAGAGTTAGGACATATGGAATGTCAAATGAATTGTGGTTATTCTGAAGCTTATTTGACCAATAGAACTATTTCGGTTGTGGAAAATTTTGATCATACACATTCTACGTCTTCTTCTCAAGACACAGAATGTGGTTACAGAAATAACACAAGAACTGTATTAGATAAACGTAAATGCTTACATTTAACCAAATCTGTTTATGTTTATAAAAGTCTTTTATGTTTGTTAGTTGATCAGGTTGTTTCAGATGATCGTTTTCAATTGTTGAGTGTCGAGATTGCTTCGAAGTGGAGAAATGTTGCTCATTGTCTGAAACCTGAGCCAATGCATGGACGAATACTAGAAGACATTGCTATTCAACATCAAGGCAATCTGCAGGAACAAGCACTTCATATGCTTGAAATGTGGAAAGAAAAACATGGTCGTAAAGCTTGTATCAAGACGTTGTGTGAAGTTCTTATCAACGCTGACCATAGATCATCTGCAGAGAAAGTATTTGGCAGGGAAGCCGTGCAGCAAATTTTGTCACATATGAAAGAAACAAACTCAGAAGGTTGGACAGTTCAGTGGTGGTTCTTGACAAATTCTTAACACATTTGTTTTAGGGCTTTCTTGTTCGCTGTATGAGTTAGCAGGAGAAGTTGGTGATGATTGGAAAGCAGTAGCTGGTCATATGGGTTTAACGTTTCAGCAGACAGAGATCATTGAACTAGAAGCTCACATTCCAAGAGAACAAGCATGGAAAATGTTGTCTTTGTTACATTCTAAAATGGGCAGTGATTTCAAAGTGGACGAGGTACACGGACATTTGCAACAAATCAGAAAGGACAGACACACAGAAGAATTGAAAAGCAAGTTGCAGTTTTATTGCTTGTTATATTAATGTTTATTGTTGTTTCTATTTTAGGTCAGATTTTCCCTCAAAATATTCATGATGATGTCAGACTGTGTGGAAGGCAGATAGAGCTTGACACTATTACTAAATCATTTTGGGGAAACAAGGTAGATGAACAGAAAGGCAAAGACATACCCAACTTTTGCCTGCAGGTAATCATGCCGACTAACAAGCAGAGTTTATTTGTTGAAGTAAATTATCATCAATATATGAATTTGGCTGTTGGTAGTGTTGTGTGTGTGTGTGTGTGTGTGTGTGTGTGTGTGTGTGTGTGTGTGTGTGTGTGTGTGTGTGTGTGTGTGTGTGTGTGTGTGTGTGTGTGTGTGTGTGTGTGTGTGTGTGGTTGTGTGTGTGTGTGTGTGTGTGTGTGTGTGTGTGTGTGTGTGTGTGTGTGTGTGTGTGTTTGTGTGTGTGTGTGTGTGTGTGTGTGTGTGTGTGTGTGAGTGTGTGGGTGGGTGGGTGGTGGGTGTGTGTGTCTGTCATCTGTCTGTCTGTCTGTCGGATACAATGATCATAAGGTACAAAGTTTAGCGGTAGCATATGCAGTACTGGTAGTGTGATGAAGCGGACTGCAGAATCATTTGATTACTTCAAATAGTTCATTGTTGGGACTACCTTGATAATAGGTTAATAGTCACAGTGGCTTAGGAAGATGTTCATGAGCAGGGGGAGCTGCACTGTGGATGTCATCATGAGTAAAACTACCTTGCTTGCCAGACCGTAAACAGATATGCGAAAGTCACTGGCACAGAAATTTCAATTCCTACATTGAGCGAGGGGGATTCATCCCTCCCCCCAGTCCCCGCTTCCTACGCTGGTGAGTCAGGCCATTCATTGTCAGAAAGCGTTTAATTGTTGTTGTGGAAAAGTCATGTTTACAAAGCTGGTTCTTGGTTGTGTTGTGTGTACAGATCAGAGATAGGTGTGTGTGCATAGCATTAGCTTTGCAGGGTTCTAGCCAGGCATGCTGAGGCGTAGCGGCTTGCTACGCCTTCAGACCTGCCCACTACGCCTTTAACGTATCTGCTACGTGTTCATGCAGAGATGACCGCTAGGCCTTCAACTTACTGGGTAGGCGTAGATAGTGTTTCTGTTCATACCTGTGGAACGTTTATCAACAGTAAAGGGAGAAGGTGGAGACATGTCAATCATGAGTCTCTAATTGCATACCTAGAGTATTGTCATTGCATTTGTTGCCTAGTAATAGTAATGAAAATCAGTTTGCCTTAGTGTGATTTGTAGAGGTTGAGTTTCAGTCAGTACACCAAAAGCAAATGGATTACAAAAGATATCCTAAACCACTCCCCTAATCAGCGGTCATGTTTATTTCAGAAATTTGCACAGACAACGCGTACATGCCACGCTCGCATACCAGACTCATGTGCCATGCCCATACCGCTACGGCTTCCAAGAACCTTGGCTAGAACTCTGCTTTGTGTTACAGCTAGGGTAGTTACTACCAATATGAGGTTGCGAGGTTATGCTGCTAAAGTAAGGTTGTTGTAGTTTTTTGGTTTAATTTTAATAGTTCAAATAGGAAACTATTTATTGGCAGGGTGATACTCTTATACTGGAGCTGCTGCCTATTACATCATAGCTATACATAACTCGCGCAATGACTAATAACATACACTACTAGCTGTCGTCTCACATCAGAAAATGTTAATATTGTTTCAAAATCTGGTTGGACTGCGATAGTTTTGAACACTGAGCAAAGTTGTGTAACCGTTTGAGCCAAAAGAGGCATGCGTGGGCCTTGCTCTCTCGTTTGGATCTTCTACTGGTAAAGTGACAGTTTTTTTCTACATGTTTTTATGACTACAAGTATTCTGATAATATTTATAGTAAGGATGTTTGTGTAATTTTGTATGTAAGCAATGTTGTGTGCTAGAGTGTTCAGTTATTATATTTGTGTTGTCTGTAGGTTATAACTGGATTGGGTGGGTGCGGTAAATCTCATGTATCAGAGAAGTATGCTGTGCTGTACAAGGGTATGTATGCAGATGGAGTTTTTTATTTTAATGGAGAATCATTAGCTTCTCTTCATCTCTCGATAAGAGAAAATGTAAGGCAGCAATTGCGTGTAGAAAATGTGCTTCAAATTATGTTAATTTAGCAAAATTTCATTTCTTGTTGCAGTTGCGTCGGTTGTCAATGCAGTCAAGTGGAGGTGGTGTTTTTGATGACAACAACGTTTTTCTAGAAGCTGTTTATAAGAAAGGCATGGTATTGCTGCTTTATGATGGAGCAGATAGATTGAATGTGTTGGAAAAGATTCTTCCTTGTAATACAGCTCATGTGCACGTGTTGGTGACTACCCGTATGACTACAGATCATAGTATACTAGCAAGAGCTGACAATGTCATATCTCTTGGTCGACTGGAAAGTGCAGCGGCAGTGGAAGCTCTTCAAGTGTGGCGTGGACATGCTGATGAAGCTTTGCTTGGTGAAGAGGCAATTTATGGCAAGCGTGTAGTGACTGAAGATCCCATTGATTGTTTACCATTGGGTATTGCTCATGCAGGAACATTCATGAGGAAGAGAAATGTTGGCTGTCAGCAGTATTATCAACTGATCAGAATGCAACAAGCACATTTAGAAGCTCTTGCTCTTGATATGAACAAACTTCTTCATTATTTTCAAATCAGTCATCTTCAAGAATTATTACAACAGTATGATGTGTTTGAACCAAGAGAAATGTCAAAACTGACTGATGAGAATATTCAGTCAATAGTAACTAAACAGCATGAGAGATATCTTCTTAGCATGGCCAGATATTTTGTGACAAACAGCGAACATGTGCACTTGACATGGCAACTTGATATTGAAACAGTGAAGGAAACAGATGTCAATGCTATGCTGCTGTTGTCTTATGCATCACTGATATCATGTAGGGATATTCCTGAATTTTTATTGCAACCTCTTGTATTTGGTTCTCTTCCTCGTTATCACTACAGTCGGTCTCTCAATACATTGATGTCTCACTCACTAGTTGATATGTCTGATGGAAATGAGGGATATAGTTTTACTCTGCATCCACTCGTTCACTCAACAGTTTTGGAACGTTTTCTGTGTCAACCAGATCGCGAGCTGCTTCGTGACAGACTAGCCAACCTATGTCATTATCTTCTTCGTTTATTACCATGCGTTTTGTCCAATGTCAGGTCTTTTCTAAAAGATGATCGTTTTATTTCTCTTATCCCACATGTATATGCAGCTGCAGAAAAGGCTGTCTGGTTTTCTGATGAAGAGAGATGTGTGGAAGTTGTGGTCTTAGCAAGTCAGTTTTCATTGATTTTTGAGCATGTGGATGTAGCTGCTCGTCTTTGCAACGAACATCTGAAGGCATCTGAAATGTCATCAAACAATAGACAGCATGTCAGAGGTGACTAGCAGTCTTATGACGTTTGTTGTGTTTATGCAGTTGATTGTGTTGTTTTATAGCATTGCTTAACATGGGAGAAGCCTATCTATTGATGTCACAGCCACAGGCAGCTCAGGATACATTGATGAGAGCTGCACAGGTAGTAGAAGGTTGCCAGGAACACGACAGAAGAGGAATGATGTATGAATATTCAGCTGGTGAGTGATTGTTGTAATCGATCAATCACTATAAATTGTATCTGTAGTTAGTAATGTAATGATAGTAATGCGCCCAAGTCGCGATGTTACCACTTGGTCTGTCCCACATCTTTTTGCTGTGTGGTCTCCACGATATCTGTCATCATTCAGGGGTGTCCCCAGGATTTTTGGAAGGCACGGCTGAAATAACCACGCCCACCTTAAATTTTGGTCCCGCCCATTCTAATTTTATGGTCTGACCACAAAAGCTTTGATGCAGGTTTGCTTACGCTGAGATGCCACAAACTGTTGTCACAGAATGCCCAGGCATAAAAGGAACAAAGTGGTTTATCTTTTTTTTGAAAAAAAGTTTCTCTCTGTCTTAGTTCACTGTGTTTGACCACATGATAGCTAGATTAATGCGAGTGGGAAAATTTCCAGACCTCAAGAAGTTGAGAACCTCCCTTTATATAGGATAGGAAGGCCAGACATCTACAGACTTCGTTTGTTACCATCAGATACTGACCTAAATAGTGGGCAGAGTGCAAGACCACCACTGTTTATCTTCGAGTACTTGTATTACAATTAAGTTCATACCATATGGCAGTCCTTTGTCCTAATTGGTCTTATCTTCAACCCAAGCATCCCAGGAACTACTTGTTAGCCTGAAACAACTTCCCACTTTTCAAAATACAAATACAAGTCCATTGTCTTCATAGCTAATCACTGCCTACTCATACAGCAAAGCATGGCGGGCCTGTACCAAGTGGAAGCCAAGGCATGGCGGAGCGCCGTGCCTTTTGTATGCTGGGAACGACACCCCACTTGGCGCTCGAGACGTGAAGGTA
The DNA here is from genome assembly GCF_963422355.1 of Corticium candelabrum. Taxonomy (NCBI): domain Eukaryota; kingdom Metazoa; phylum Porifera; class Homoscleromorpha; order Homosclerophorida; family Plakinidae; genus Corticium; species Corticium candelabrum. Next base: position 2,856,460 of record NC_085095.1, read on the forward strand.
TTGAGAGAGCATTTGAAAACATTTGGCAACCATTTCAGCTATCCCCTTTTCACCAAATCCTGTATACGTACCGTACAGGCCTATCAGTGGCTACCGAAATTACGGTCAATTAAACATAGGTATATAGCCATGTACGCTGACCTAGTGTTGAGGAGTACCAAAAATTGCATCCTATTAGAGAAATAGAATCTATAGTATATAGCCACAGAATTGTGTGCCTTGTCTGTGAGTTGAGGAAAATTGCACTTTAGCAGACAAATAGAATCTATAGTATGCGAACAGTGGTCTAACCTCCAAACCCGTCGGTTTACCAACAATTAAAGCCTTTTGACAGCAGGCCAAGAACACCGGGCTAGAGTGATTTTCTCGCCTGCGCAAAGCAGAGCTGGCACAACTCATCTTTGAAGCCAGAGACCTGGAGATGGCACAACAAATTCAACTCACCAGTCAAACTGGGCGATATCTGGCTCTGTGTGGTGTGTCCTAGACAATCCCTAGCAGCATCACGTCGAGTTACAAAAAATCTGTAAAGAAGTCAATGCCTCATTGCGAGCTCAGAAAGTGGTGGAAAGATCTTCAAAACCCACACTATCGCCTATTCACTCTTGAGATGTTTTGAAGTAAATGTTTTGCGCTCCTTGAGCTTTACGCATTGCAAAAGGAGCCATTAAAATCAGACCTCGTTATTCCGACCACGTTGGTCTAGCTGCTTGTTGTCAGATTAGCGAAGGTGTCCTATTATCGGATAATCCGACATTAAACCTCATTATCTAAGTTGTCGGACTAATAAGAGAAAGGTAAGAATGAAGCTCTTAATCTGCTGATAAAACTCATAATGACATGTGGTTACTTAAACTTTAATACAAATCAATTCTACGTTGCTGTGCGCGTACAACACTAATATGTTGCAGTTTACTATGCAAAGATTGGATCAGTCTCATCCTTGAAAGATAGGAAATCTTGTTCCATAAAGGTTGGTAGAGTGTGAACTGCAACAAGTGCATCAGACAAGGTGACAGCAGGTGGGATCACTGTCATCATCTTCATCTTTATCTCTATCGTCCATATCTGTAGCAGTAACCAATTCCACAATTTCCTCATCAGTCAGGGAGTGGCCTGTTTCAGCATCTGAGTCAACACTGGCGAAGTCACTGGCTGACATCTGATACAGAGTTGGTGCTTCTGCTCTCCAGAGAGATCCACGCGTCTCCGCTTGGCAGCCATGCGTGCGACACGTGCAATGCAAATATGACATTGCGCATGTGTATGTCGGATTAGCTAGCGATATTTTTGTGTCATAGTGGGAATCCGAGTGTCGGACAAATGAGACCAAATCCAGTACAAAGTGATCCATGTTAATTGGTTTCACGTACATCCGTGTCAGAAAGTGCTGGTATCAGATTATCGAGTGTCGGATTATCGAGTGTCGGAATAACGAGGTCTGACTGTACATGTAACACCATACAAGAATGTCCTCGGTCTGTCTGAGCCAAAATAATTTCCTAATTTCCACACTGCTCTTGATACCTTCATATCTTGGGTGCTGACTGGAAGGTGCACTCTAGACGAGGAGAGATAGTGGTGACATCAAAGCAATATAATCCCAGACCCACCACTTTTCTCGATATCTTTGATATAGAAAGCATGCTGCTCGAACATGGAGATTGTCATGGATTTGGGATAGTACCTCAGAGGGATATATACACGAATGCCCAATGTAAAATATTTTTGCTTTCATTGAGGTTGTCTCTAAGTTGGTCTTGTGTACATTTGCAAAAGAGTTTGCAAATCGTAGAAAGATGAAGCAAGCTCCCTACTTTTGGTGGTGCTGTGATCTGCTTGCACACAATGGTGTATAGCAAGACCTTCTTGATCAGGTAGCCAAGTTGTCGGCTTTTTCTAACCGAAGCATTCTTTGGCTGCTGGTGGGGTCTTGTGAAAAGCTTCACTTGTCTGTTTTCAATATCTCTAAGTCTATATGTGAAGTGGAATGGCGAATAGACGCGGGCTGTCAACTCTTCCATCATCCTGTCGGTGAAAGCACCCCATACATCACAAATGAATCTGAACTTCAACATTCTACGACTTTGGGTCACTCGTTCTCGTTCTGTTTCCAACTGATTCAATATACAGTGCCACAACTGTACATTCTTACCCAACAGAAATTTGGCGCTCTACGGAAATTTGCAAGAATGTGCATTGTCCATGACAGCGCGTCTGTTTGTTGGAGAAGGCAACTTAAAGCTTTGCACCTTAGACCAGTGGGTTGGGCTCAAGACCTCAGTATGCAAAATATTATCACGTGACGAGATATGATTACATACACAGGCCGAGGGTTTAGCACTGGAAAGTGGTTCTCTATTCATTGATGTTAGTTCTTTTACATTTTCATTTAGTACAATAACTAGTAATGGTTTTTACTCATGCTTTTACAGTAATGAACTCCTCAAGTAAACAACTGACTTCTTGCAAAGTATTAGGAATGAATTTGGATACAATTTGCTAGTAAACCGAAATCTTTGAAACAAATGTTGTTTTATTTGAGCACAGATTTTGTAACACGGCTAAAATTGTCTGTTATTGCGAAGTGGTGAGAGTTAATTGAAACCTACAGTTCCTTTTGCCCTAAAGTTTTAATAAGTGTGATGTAAACTGTCTCTATTATTTTATTGTGTCAGGAAAGCAGTTGCTTTTGTGTTTGTGGGTTTTGACGAGTATGCTTAGTAGTGCATTTTCAACAAGACTTTGTGATTTAGAAATCATAATAAGACTGTTTTTGTAGAAAGCACTCACATCTTTTATGGCCATATTTAGTGTCTTTCTATCTGTTGTTCGTTGTTGCCATGTCATTGTCTGTGGTTGCTATGTCAACCAAATATGAATAATACTTTGTGATTGCTATTTGCAGTCTCAATTTCTTGTTCCTTTTTGATGTTTTGCTGCAAGATTTTGCTTTTTAAGACCGAGAACTTGCATTTTACATTATCAAAACATTGATAGTTTACTGAATGATATCCAAGGGAAAGGTGGAATTCCGAAATCAATCTGAGTACTTTCTCCATTGTCAATTTTTGACATTTGTAGAACGAGAAGCAGTAATGGCAGTTTAATTTTAAGAGATGGGCACTCACTCTCTTGGAGATCGGGATCTTAGAGTTACCATATTACCTCGCATAGAACGGCATGCCGTTATGGAATGAATTTTACCAGGGTGCCGTTATACCTCGAGCTACAACACCATGCCGTTGTAAATGAGGGAATTTTACCAGCGCCTCAAGTTCCACATCCAACAAAATCTAATATCTTTCTTACGCGGTACTACTAACTACTACTAAGTCTTCAAGAACATGCCATGCATAGACATTACTGGTAAGCACTAATCACTTTCTACTCTTCGTGTTTCTCATCATCATCACTGTCTTGATCTGTCAAACCTGATGGTTCGTCATCTACTAATGGTTCGTCATCTACTAATGGTTCTTTGCAAGTATCTGTTTCATCTGTCATCAATGTGTTAGTTTGACACGTGTCTTCTCCATTACCGCAATATTAATATCAAAAGATAGGCCTCGTATTACTGTAACTACCGTACCTCGCTCTATAGCGGCACCTCACCCTATAACGGCATGCCATTATAGGTACCAGCTGGAGTTGTAGCGGATTCTGGCAAAATTCACTTATAACAGCATGCCGTTCTATGCGAGGTAAATACGGTAACTTGGTCTTAATAAATCGTAAATCTTAGATTCTAGGCTGGTCTTATTGTTCTGGTTATCCTAAGATTTTGAGAAGTATAATCAAATAAACACATGAATGTCAAGGGTGTCCCCAAGACTTTTGTAAGGCATAGCGGAAATTGTTATAACTACGTTCACCCTAAATTTTGACCCTGCTTATTCCAATTTTTATGGATTGGCCCCCACAAAAGCTTTGATGCATGTTTGCTTATAGTTCATTGGCCAAAGTCTAAAAGACGCCTACAAATCGACTTTTGTTCTCATCTCGCAAGAAAGGTTTTCAACGGTAAATGATAGCCAAAATTGTCACTAACAAAATTCAAAATGTTGCCATTCACGGAAGTTGTCCGTTGTTGAAATAATAACTAATATCTAATGCGCGCATCGCCTTGGGTGGCAAGTGGTGGTTATACGGGTATCTACGTACTTACAAAACGCTGAAAGCATTTTTGGAGCGGCTGTTTGTCAAGTTATGTAGGTGAAAAAGTAAATAGAAGGTCGTATAAGTAAAGCAATTGTATCCTTAACAATTATAAACGCAACGTGCCAGCGCCGTAAATCTATGCAGCCTAGCGCGTTACACAGGCGTGCCTTATGAACATTGTTAGCTTAAGTCTCTAATTAGACAGTACTCATGCATGCCAGGGTAACAATAATTCTAAAAATAGTTTTACTAGTCATCTGAATTGGAGTTGAGGCATTTGATAATAATGTTACTTTTTCTGTCGCCGTATTACCAAACAATTCTCTGCAGTGAAAGATCTGTGCATGCTAGTTTAGGACGGTAACAGCTGCAGGTCAATGGAGCTGTGCTGCAATTGTGTCGACATTTACAGCTGCCAAGTTTCTGAAAGCAATCGCATGTACATTCGAGTCTTCCGCTACAGTTTTTTTGGTTTCTTAGCCCTAAAGTATTGCATCCAGTTGGTGTAATTAAATTTTAGAACGATGGCTTTTTTGGTACTACAAATTTCACGAGCAATGAAGTCGGTCTCTATGCAAGTGAGACGTGCAGCCGTATCGTCTTCTTTGATTTCAGCAGCCTCATGAACCGTTTCTTCAGCTTTCTTAGTATTCATACTGCAGGACAATTTCTCAAATTTTTGTCTGTTCTCTAAATCCTTTTGCTTTGCGGCCCTGTCACTAAACAGACACCTACCAGTGAATCCCTTTGCTGCATTAAAGGATTTACTTCTGAAAGTCCTTAATTGATGACATGCAGCGGAACTGGCAGTAACAACAGGTGCTGCAGTATAGCGGTGATTGTCAGCTATCTTTGATTCAGTAAAACGACCGAGGTATATATGTTTGTATGTATATACGTTTGGTAGCAAGTATACAATATGGTAATTTCCTTCTAGCTGATCCACCGAATACGTACCGAATTTTTCATCTCCGCTAGCTAGATTTCTAATAATTAGCTATATTGGCAGCATTCAGAAACGTTGACCAGGTAGCAAGTGCAAACTCCATCTGTTGGATCATGACTATGCGGACATGCAGGTCCAAGCTTTTAGAGTCTATTGCTACTGGTTGAATTATACATCGGTTAGGTCGATCGTGCACGCTTTCTTCGCAGGAGCTCTTCGAGAGCAATTTCGCACAATTGCTGGTTGCCTCCACGTTTTTAGTTAGTGACCTACTTGCAATGTTACGAAAAACAGATCTGCTGCAAATCTGAACTCAAAACTACCATGTTTATTTATATAAAAAGCGTGACATTCACATTCACACTAGAAAGTTGCTAGCAATACCATGCATTCCAAACTAAACTCACAACGATGTGCGTCCATACCTCACCTAAAGAACTGTTGAAGTCAGAAATATTTCTGACTCAAGGCATGATATATAGGATGGAGACGTGAGCTTTAATTGACAACAAGATTCTACAGTTAGTCTGTTGGCAGCTCATGCATGTACACTAACACAACCAACTCGTGAAGCACCGACTTGCAGGTACCGTATGCATACCGGTATCTATCGGTAACCGGTTAATTCTGCGACCATGATATTTCTGCAAATATTGCGAAGTAATCACGAAGCGCAGAAATAAAATCCGCAAATATTTTGTCCCATTCTTGGAGTCTCAGGCATGTTCGGTCACTTGTGCAGTAGTTTGGAAACGTTTTGCACGTGTATCTAGATTGCCAAATTAAGGTCGCTTTGGTATGAGCCTATGCCACTATTTCAGAGAATGGTTTTGGAGATAAAGCCACTTGCAAAGCAAACCGCAATGTATCCCATGTGATTAGTCAGCAAAGCGATGAACAACAAGGCACAGATCCCGGTATTAGGCAACCAAAAAGGAAGCAGTTTAAAGTCTAGTAACTGTCCTAATTTCTTGTTGGAACGCAGAAATTTGATTCGCAGTAATTTTTGTCTCGATTCTCAAATTGCAGTAATTTAAGACCGCAGAAATAAGCAGGTAGATAATTATACTGTACTATGGTACACGGTGAACATCAATAAAAAATTTGTTGATTATTGTGCATTAGACGGTTAAACGGTTTGAACGTAACGCTAAAGATCATGTAATAGTATGTGAGGTCATGTAGTAGAAGAAACCAGACGATAGAAACCCTACATCGATGTAACTCCAACCCAAGTCTGGTTCACAGTTGCCCGTATGTTGACATTAGACGCCGAGTGGAAGACACCATTAGCTCTAGTTTAGTGACACTAATCTATTCCATTCTGCTTATAGTATATACTTCTAGTCATTATACAACTGCAAAATGCCGCAGACGTTTCTATCGTCTAGAAAAGCAACGTTGAGACCCGCATGCACGCACTGGACGCTCGAGGCGTTTAGATCATCGTAATTTATCAACAACGGACAGCTTTTGAAAGTGCCAACAAATCGAAATTAGTCAATAAGTACTTCGTCTAGCATTTAATTGGTACTAAAAAATCTTCCTTGTGAGATGGGGGCAATGAAACTTCACATTTCTCGTAGTTGGCCGATGGACTATTACACTGAGATGACACTTAACTGCTGTCATGGAATGCTCAGGCACAAAAAAGGTACAAAGTGGTTTGAAAGTTTCTCTCTCTTTTGTCTTAGTTCGCTGTGCTTGACCACATGATAGCGATATTAAAGCCTGTGGGGAAATTTCCAGACCTCAAGAAGTTGAGAACCTACCTACCTATATATACATGCATTTTGTAGAGGAAGCGAAAAGGGGACGTGGTCATTATAATGGACGTGTCCAGATAGATTAATCCAGGCAATCACGCGCTTGCTGTACCAGAGCGTTGGAATAGTGTGAACGCGCAGCTCAAGATGTCGTTCTTGACTTTCATAAAGCAGTAGCGCAGCAGCTCGGAAAAAACAATTTCCATCCGCGTACACTTCTACTGGAACCAGATCTTGATTTGCATCGTATGGATACAGCCTCTGAACTATCTCGTCAAGTCGAAGTCTTTCATACCCATTGTGTAGGAGACTGCTACTTTCAAAACGTCTCAAACTCTCCATTACAGTACTCGCTCCTGAAGCAGTTGTATGACGTTTTAGATAAGACAGAAAGTCAGCAATGGTAGCTCTCGACACCACGATAGTGACAGTATCCGGGTCTGTGTAAGCTTTGTTACTAGTAATTATCTGGGCATGTAATTGTGCAAATGCGAGAGATGAGAATATGCTTTGGTCACCTTTTTGTGCTGGCCTAGCATCAATAACTTATGTAGTCACTATCACGGCCAATATATTGAGAGCCTGTGGAGGTAGAGGTGTTGATCCCGGGATCCTTCTCCTAGATCCGCACCTGAATAATGATAATATTATACACTGCACATTATGCACTAAAGAGTCTTGGGAAGTCTAAATCTACATTTCGAATGTGGGATTCAGGCCAGGACTTCAGCTTGTGTACAGCTGGTGCAAATATTGCATGCAGATTCACTGGCAGAGGCGGATCCAGGATGAGCACTGGAGGCACATGCACCCCGGCAGTAGATTCTGTCACTGTAGAGATTTCTTGCAAATTGCTGCTGCCAGACATTCTATTGCAAGATGACTTTGAAAATTGAAGAGTTGACAGTGATGAATGAGACAAAATCTAGGTAGTTGGGTATAGGAGTAATGTAATTGTTGTGTTACAACGAGAGAGCTGAAGCTCTAATAATGAACCATAGAGTGTCTAAAAATTACAGTTTATATTATACATTGAAAATATCTAGAGACGACAAGTTTGTGCCTCTGGCATAAGCACCTCTCGATCCTCTCTTGACTGATTGGTCGTGCTCATGCAGAGGTACCGTACAAGCGGCCCTCCGACTGAAATCGGTCGATTCGTTTGCACCCCGAACCTTCCATAAGTACTTGTCTGCAATTACTTCCAGTCTCCATCACCAAAATTGTCAGTGAAATTGGGCTTGGGCTAGTGACTGGACAGCTTTGATTGTATCAGGAGTATGACACGATTTGAATATTCAGACGTAGGAATAAATAAGTATGAAGAGTCCAAGGTTTCCCAATAGTTCTCACGCTGCAGAGATTTCACCACAATGCGCATATGGGATAATAGTAACTGCAGATTTGACATTTTTTTCTAACTAAAGGAAAGGTACTGACAATGTTCAAGCAATCTATATTATAATTGCTCTATGTCGGTCGGTCTGTCTGTAGGGATCGGCGCGCTTACAGTGCTGGATGCGTTCAATTTCAACTATTGCATGCGTTTGAACTCGACTCGCTAGGGGACCCCTCTCGAGGACTCGACTTGGGTGGACGTACGGAAGTTGTGTCATTCTCTAGACATTCGTCATGGAAGTAGAGTTAGCTGACACTGTTAGCAGAGCAGAGCAACTGTCAAATTTTCCACGCGTCCCAGCTCGGTTAAAGTAATTTACGTATTGAAGTACCATATAAAATACCATAAGATACTGTACCATAATCATGAGAGAGTGTTCTGTTTGTTTTTGGAAGGTAACTGCGTAATTAGTATGTTGTGAAAGTATGTGACATTACATCAGCCTAATAGACTTAACAGCCTTGTAGTACATATGTACTGCAGTTACTGTTTACTTTAATTGAACTTCAATTATAATATGGCTACTCTAAAATACACCCAGGGTTGAAGAAGTGGACATGCTGTGGTTTCTGACCAGCTATATAGTATTGCTCTATTGCTCTATTGCTTTGAGCTTGGAAAGTTACAGTTTGTAAAAGCAAGTACCCGTGTCAGTTACAATTGCTCTCAATTTAGAGAGCAATTTTTTTGAATGGGCCAAATCTATAAAGTTACACACCTAGCTATTTGAACAGTATAGTGTCAGTAAAATATTTCACATCTTATTGGATAAATTTATTTTCTATTCTTCAAAACACTCTGGTGTTTTACTGGTTTTAGTGAAATAGCCCCCAACAGGCGAATTGTGAGATATGTAAATATTTGTAAGTGCATGTGTGGCATGAAATGCAGAAGTCAAATGCAGTTTGGTGGGAGAATTATTAACTTTGTGAAGGGGCATGGCTAAAACTGATGTTGAACTGATTTGAAAATGTTATATTCTGTTCTGAGTGAGATGTAAATAGTGGTGTTCACTAAAGAAAATAATGTTCTATTTAAAATAAATTGTAACTTTCAGCTGACGAGTGGTTGCACTGCCTACATGTTACCAGGTAGTGTGAACTATCATATCTTATATACCGTAGACCGGAAAATTTTGGCGACATCCTTGATTTGGTGATTGGCAAGTGAATCGCCAAAATTACATTTATTAAATTTGTCGAATGTTTCCTTGCCCATGCGCACATCCGTTGTTTCGAAAATGTTGCTGAGAACATCCTTCGCTTCTGATGCTCTCAATGTGGGGACCATCTTCCTTGTTCGAAGCAGAAGTAGGATGAGCCAACCGTTGCATAGTTGCGTTCGGTCGCAGAGCTCCGGATTCTAAACTATTTCGGTTTAGCTTTATCTTAGCCGGATGTGATAGGATATAACCCTACCTAAAATGCCTTGTCTACAAATGGTTAGGGGTCGTCCATATTTATCGGCATTTTCACGAGCGTACAAAACGTACGCTGGGGGGGAGGGGGTAAAACCAGGCGTACGCTTTGGAAAAATGCCGTTCTAACGCATGCGTAGGACGTTCTCACTGAGGTAGTTCAATGGTATTGCACACAGGTTCGCGTGGTCAAACCAACCATTACGCTACGTAGCAGTTCGCTGCATCCGGGTTAATGAGCAATATCCGGGTTTCTCTTCTCGCCTCGTGTCTTGATGGATAACGTAGAGAAGCTGTCAGAGTTGTCAAACTGTGCGGACTCTGTACATACGCACCCTGTGAATGCCTATCAGCATTTTGTCAACGCTTTTGTATATATCAATAACAGTTACGGCAGGCAAGATGCTGTGAGGAAGGCGCAGGAGGTTTGGAAGGTTGGGAGTGATGAGAAGAAGGATTACATTTTGAAAGAAGCTTTTCGGAAGATAGAGATGACGACGAAGAGAAAAATTACGTCGTACTTTAGACAGGAGTCAAAGGTACAGCGTTGTTTCTGTATCCTCTAGTCTGCTCGTAGATTTCTCATGCTAATTAGATATCTGTGCATTATTGTTAATAATAAATACGAAAAACTTTCTGTGTATCAAGTATGGGCCTATTGAAGCATGTATTATTATTAATATTAAATCAGCATTTTTCGCGTACGCTTTCAGGGAGGGGAGAGGGGGCAGAGAAAAAGCGTACGTTTGTACGCTCGTGATAATGTCGATAAATATGGACGACCCCTTAATTAGTATGTAACTACCTACAAATTGTATTACAGTAATGCTTGCTTCAAATTTCAAACCTATAGTGGAGATGAAAGACACACCTTGTCTAAGACGTAGAGTACTTTTTAAATTATATTAATTTAATGGTAATATGTACATCGGCGGAACTTGCATATCGCCAAAATTAATATTTGCCAAAATTTAAAAAGAGACGTTTTGGACCATTTTGCCAAATATAATCGGTGACAAAATTTTCCAGTCTACCATATATAGCATTACAAATAATACAAAATTCAATAGGCCTTCTTTTGTAAGTAACAGATAGGGCTACTTTGTACGCCACTTTGTGGTTTTTGTTCAATAATAATACTTATAGTGTTGCATCATTTAATCTGGCTCTTCAATGATGGGATGCTTCCTGTACCTATGGCATTGATAGTAAACCATGTAAAAATAGATAGTCAGGTAGACAGAAAGTATTCTAGCACTTTCTGAGTATTGTATTACTTTACATAGAAAGATGAGTGAAGGTTAGCAGAAAGTTTGACCAAGACTTCCTTCAATTATAAAGGCTCGAATCTCCAGTTATTTGCATTGTGCCTGCTTTTGAGCATACGCGACTAATCGACTAGTGAGTCTGCTGTATCAGACTGCTTGCAAAATGTATCAGTGACACTTTCTAAGGACAGTTACAGGGGTCTTACGGAGCGCATGTTTCTGACAATTTACTTGCATCCTGTCTTGCGGCTGGTTTTGTTGCATTTTTTCTCCATCAAGCCATTTATATTTATGTGTTTGAGACAAGTTAGTGCTTTTAGGTTAGCACGTTTATTGTCCATTCTACTACGTGCAGGTTTATTTGCAGTGTGGTTGATCTCAATTTTGCTTTGCATTATGATAATAATAATAATAATAATAATAATAATAATAGTAGTAATAATAATAATAATAATAATGAGTCACCGCCGTGGTTTAGTGGTTAGCGACAATGGCTACCACTCCATGGTTTGGGGTTCAAACCCCAGTGACGACAGTAAATTGTGAAACTTGTCTGTCTTTCTTTCTCATGTTTCTCTAGCTTTATCCATGAGACTATGACTCGTTTCAGTCGTTGGGGAGTTTCTGTGGTCTGGCGAACGGTCCGTTGACGATGACGTCCAGTGCTTTCCTGGTGGTCGTTGATATCCACTAGGCGTGCTGTATCGAGTACGCGGTCACCGTAATGCCTGCAATCTATATCGAATTGGCTAGTCATTGATCGCCGTATGGACTACACGGAAACATGGACCCCGCTGGGCTCACCTGCCGGGTTGGTGGGCGCCCAGATGGGGGTAAAGACCCCACTTGGCCATTATGGAGGGGCATAACGACACATATGTTACCGCTGTGGCTTAGTGGTTAGCGACAATGGCTACCACTCCGTGGTTTGGGGGTTCAAACCCCAGTGACGACAGTAAATTATGAAGCTTGTCTTTCTTTCTCATGTTTCTCTAGCTTTGTCCATGAGACGATATGACTTGTTTCAGTCGTTGTGGAGTTTCTGTGGTCTGGCGAACGGTCCATTGACGATAACGTTCAGTGCTTTCCTGATTGTCATTGATATCCACTAGGCATGCTGTCCCGATGTTTGTGGTCACCGTAATGCCTGCAATCTATATCAAATTGGCTAGTCATTGATCGGCGTTTGGACTACACAGAAACATGTACCCTGCTGGGCTCACCTGCCGGGTTGGTGGGCGCCCAGGTTGGGGTAAAGACTCCACTTGCCCATCATGTAGGGGCATAGCGACACATAATCTACTGGAGGTGCTGTCAGAGCTGGCGAAATCCTTGTAGCGCACGCAATCAATAATCGATAAGCCAGGTACTAGTGCCATATGGATTACACGGAAACATGTACCTCTTTGGGACTTACCTGCCCGGTTGGTGGGCAACCATGTATTTGAGGGTAAGACCCCACTTACTCTACCTAGAAGGAGAAGACAAGAGTAAGCCACTATAGCCTAGTGATTAGAGTTCTGGCTCTCTGACTATGATGGCCTGGGTTCAATCCTGGATGGGGACAGCCATATAATGAAATGAGTCTGTTGGTTCTTTGTCACTGTCTATTTGGCTATGTCTGTGAGAGTAGACTTTTTTCCGTCGATGGGGAGTGTCTGTGATCTGGCGTGGGGATTGTTGGCAACGTGGATCAGTGCGTTACTGATAGTCATTGATATCAACTGGGTGTGGTGTTCAGAGGTGGCAAAATTCTCGTAGCGCACGCAATCAATGATCAATAAGCCAGTTACTAGCGCCATTTGGATTGCACGGAAACATATATCTCTCTGGGACTTACCTGCCAGGTTGGTGGGCTCCTAGGGTAAATAACCCACTTACCCTACATACTGTCTGTTCCCTATAGGTGTGAACTTTGAAAATCATCAATATCTCTGCTGTTTTTTGGACTTTCTCGATGATCTCAGTACGGTTAGAAACCGCTAGGTCTGGCATTTCTGTTTATCAGATTATCTAAGCCCTTCCTACAAACGAAATGGTAGGATAATATTTTTGCATATCAGAGACAAACAGGTGGAGAAATTGTTATTTTCCAATTATCTTGTAAGACCAACGGATCAGCATCTGGAACCATGTAAGATAATTGGTGTAACATGGTCCAATTGGAGCATCTGTTAGTGCTCTAATGAGCACACCTGATGTGACCTCTACTTCATTACTCTTTTCCGTGTTCACACTTACGAGGAATGGACAGTACTGGGTGATGACGACATACTAGATTTCATTGTACTACAGCTTGCAAAGTCAAGACAATTGAGATTGAGAGAGAGTATTCACTGCAGCAGTAGACATGTTTTTCATTAGTTAATTCTATTGTACTGTAGACATTGCATGATGTGTGTATTATTTATAAAGATGTTTGTATATGATAAATGGTATAACTTAGGAATGAGGGTATGGTTGACTTTTATAATATTGATTTTGTTGAAGTTTGAAGATGAAATGATTGCGTCATCTTACTTGTAATCTGTTAATGCAGTAGTGGGCAAACTGGCTAATTGTTATCAAGACCAACAAATGTTTACTGAAGCAGAAAGTCTTTATCAGACACAACTCTCACTATTGGTTGATGTGTCAGGAGACAACACGGAGAGAATTGCAAGTGGTCAGATTTATTACTCTTTGTATTATAGCCACATTTAGTAGATGTTGGTTGTTATAATTTCAGTTCTGAACAACCTAGCTGTGAATTATTGTCATCAAGATAAACTAGAGCAGGCAATGGAAACTTATGATCGAGTGTTGAAAATGGAGACAACAGTTTCGTCAAGTACAGATTCGCCAAGTCAACTTCTTAGTCTTTCTACTTGTATGTAAGCCTCTATACAAAGT